>NC_092048.1:92218079-92313891 GCF_003086295.3 Arachis hypogaea | reverse complement strand
TTTGATGCAATTCATGAGTTAGTTATATACTTGAATGCTATGAATGGAAGATTTCTCATGAAATTTTGCAAGACTTTGATGCAATTGTTTGGATGATTTCAGGGAAGAAGAGGCAGGCAAGGAAGCAACAAAGTCAATAAAGGAAGCTTGAATATCACATGTGGAGTTTAAGTTCCAGTTTAAGCCTAAACTGGAGCTTAAACGCCAGAATCATGAAGGCTAAGAAATGCTGAAACTGAAGTTTAACCTCCAGTTTAACCTTAAACTGGAGGTTAAACGCCAGAATGAGAATGCCACTCAGGAAGCATTTCCACGTTTAACCTCCAGTTTAACCTTAAACTGGAGGTTAAACGCCAGAAATGGGAAGTGCACCAGGGAGCCATTTCCACGTTTAAGCTCCAATTTAACCTTAAACTGGAGCTTAAACGTGTTCGACCAAGTTTTCTCCTCCAGGGTTGCTTTCTCCATTTCCACGTTTAAGCTCCAGTTTAACCTTAAACTGGAGCTTAAACGTGTTCGACACCTCCAGGGCTACCTTTCTCAGCTTCCACGTTTAAGCTCCAGTTTAACCTTAAACTGGAGCTTAAACGTGTTCGACCTCCAGGATGGCTTTCTCTATTTCCACGTTTAAGCTCCAGTTTAACCTTAAACTGGAGCTTAAACGTGTTCGACCTCCAGGGCTGCCTTTTCTATCTCCACGTTTAAGCTTCAGTTTAACCTTAAACTGAAGCTTAAACGTGTTCGACTAAGTTACCCTCCAGGGCTGCCTTCTTCCATTTCCACGTTTAAGCTTCAGTTTAACCTTAACTGAAGCTTAAACGTGCTTCCACAAAAGGCATCACTGGAAGTGTCTGGCGTTTAAGCTACAGTTTAAGCTTAAACTGCACTTAAACCACTCTGGAAAGGTTTCTGGCCAAAATATTCGGTTTAAGTAGTATTGAGCACAAACATTAACTTAAACTTACTCTGGTAGAAACCAATTGAATATCATGTTTATGGATTGGCTGAAGATTGATGGTCTGAAATTTAATTTATTGGTCATGTTCATTTTGATTATCACTAAGTTGGCTCATAATGTTACAGATTTGATCAAAGCTCATCAATTAT
This sequence comes from Arachis hypogaea, assembly GCF_003086295.3. Classification (NCBI taxonomy): domain Eukaryota; kingdom Viridiplantae; phylum Streptophyta; class Magnoliopsida; order Fabales; family Fabaceae; genus Arachis; species Arachis hypogaea. Next base: position 92,312,784 of record NC_092048.1, on the reverse strand, counting down.
GATCAAACCCAAGGCAAAAGGAAAGCAGGGAGAGGCCTCAAGCCCAAGAAACACAACAGAAGCTCAATATAGAAAGTGTATAAATAGGATAGAATTAAGTTAGAAGGACTTTTACCTTTCTTTTGGCTAGTTTTCATATCTTTGTAATTGAATTCAGAGCTATGACTCACTAAACCCCCTTTCATTGGGTTAGGGAGCTCTATTGTAATTCAATGAATCAATAATAGTTTATCTTCTTCTTCAATCTTTTCTCTTGAATTTTGTTAGAAAGCTTCTCGATCTAATTCCATTGGGTAGTTGTCTTGGGAAAGAAACTACCCATAATTGGAATCCTTCGGAACCTTGGGAAAGGAATGGAGGATTCATGCTAGAGAAGCTTTCTCACAGTGAATTGGATTGGGGTTTGGATGGATATTGTGACATGTAATCCTACCAAATTGTGGTTCATGAAACTGTGTGGTATAATCAGTGATCGAGCATCATCTCTTCTTATGAACATTTAAACCAAGGGATTGGGAATTTGTTCGTTTTTAGAGAGAATTGGTGAGCCAAGGGATTGGGATCCAATCATATAAGATTGCCAAGCAAATTCAATGAACGCATTGGTTGAGGAAGAGATAAACATGTTTTGATTCGGAGATCTCAATATCTCCTATAACCCAATGAATTCCCCATTTCTGATTTCCACTTTCTCTTTACATTCTGCAATTAAATTCATGCAATCACCCCCATTCCCTTTTAATTTCAGCAATTTAGCTTCTGCTCTTTACTTCATGCAATTTAAGATTCCGCCATTTAAATTTCTTGTCATTTACGTTTCCCGCCAATTTTACATTCCGCAATTCTCATCTAAATCTTGATTCCGCTCAACTAGAACACACTTCTAATCCGAATTGCTCACTCAACCAATCCTTGTGGGATTCGACCTCACTCTATTGTGAGTTTTTACTTGACGATAACCGGTGCACTTGCCGGAAGGAATTTTGCCGATCGTGCAATTTCCTAAATCGTAGCATAACTAGTTTATGCGCATCAAGTTTATGGCGCCGTTGCCGGGGAATTGGTTTTCGATTGACAATTCTCAAATTGGAAGTTAACTAGATTGAGCATTTTTTTTGTTTTGATTAATTCAGTACACGTTACTTGTTGAATTTTAATTTCTGCACTCTGTTACATGCTTTCTTTCTTTATGCCTTTAAATTCAAGCAACTAACTCACTGACTCACTAACTGTTTGAATTAATTCCTCAACTGCTCTAACCATACTCTTCCATTAACCAAGAGTATTTCACTTGTTTGTTGCCTGTGCTGTGTTCTTGTATGACAGGTAGGAGAGGAGAGACATCAACTCCTCCATATACCGAACCAGAGAGGACCCTTCATAGACTGAGAAGGGAAGCAAGAGGGAAGAGAGTACTGGGAGAAGAGGAATCTGAAGGAGAATCTGAGGACAATTTTGAGGAAGCTTTAGATCTCAACATGGATAGAGAAGTTCACAACCATGAGAGAGCTGATGGAAACAATGCCATTCCTGAGAGGAGGGTTCTTAGTTCATACATAAACCCAACCTCTGGGAATTGTGGTAGCAGCATCCAGAAACCACCCATTCAGGCCAACAATTTTGAGCTCAAACCACAGCTAATATCACTTGTGGAGAATCATTGTTCATTTGGTGGAAGTGCTAATGAAGACCCAAACCAACATCTCACAAAATTTCTGAGAATTTGCGACACTGTGAAGTCCAATGGAGTCTAGGAAGATGCATATAAACTGCTTTTGTTCCCATTTTCACTTAGGACAAGGCAGCTAAGTGGCTGGAATCATTCCCAAGGGGGAGCCTAACAACCTGGGATGAGGTGGAAAGCAAGTTTCTGGCACGTTTCTACCCCCACAAAAGGTCAATAGGCTTCGATCTGAGGTTCAGACGTTTAGACAACAAGATGGTGAAACTCTCTACGAGGCATGGGAGAGATTCAAGGATTTGACAAGGAAATGCCCACCAGACATGTTCCATGACTGGGTACAATTGCATATTTTCTATGATGGACTGTCTTATGAATCAAGGAAGGCTGTAGACCATTCATCAGGAGGTTCATTGAACAGGAAAAAGACTGTGGAAGAAGCCATTGAAGTGATTGAGACAGTGGCTGAGAATGAGTACTACTATGCATCAGAGAGACACAACACTAAGGGAGTCATGGAGCTGAACCATGTTGATACAATTCTAGCCCAAAACAAGGTGTTTGCCAAGCAACTAGCAGAGCTCACCAGGAAATTAGAAACAAAACAAGTGGCTGCAATACACACACAAGAGCAAGAGGAAGAAAGCACTGAAGGAGGTGATTGGGAAGAGGCCAATTATGTAGGAAATCAACAAAGGCAACCATATGATCCACATTCCAACACTTACAACCCAGGCTGGAAAAACCACCCAAACTTTGGGTGGGGAAACCAGCAAAACCAACATAACGAGTCCACATACCAAAACTCCAACCAAAGATCATACCAAGCCACACAAAACACTTACTCTCAACCACCATATCATAGCCAAAATAATCAACCTGCTCAACCTAATCCGAACCAACAATTTCAAGATCAATTAAACAGGATAGAAGGAATGCTTGCAACCATGAGTCAACACATAACCGAATTGAAAGCTTTTAAGGAAGAAGTGAATTCTAACCTGCAAAACCAAGGAGCTGCCATCCAGAAGCTAGAAAATCAAATTGCGTATTTGTCTAAGCAAACCCCTGGGACAAGCGGTTCTCATGCTGCCAAGGCTATTGCAAGGGAAGAATGTAAGGCCATAACCCTCAGAAGCGGAAAGAATCTAAAGGAGATCTCAAAGGAAACCACAGAGGATGAAGCAAAGGAAAATGTGAGAGATAAGGAACAAGGACAATCTTTTACATCGTCTGCAACAAAAGAAAAAGAAAAAGAGGTCCTGAAGCCTTATACACCTAAAGCACCATATCCTCAACGTTTGATGAAAAGTGAAAAGGATGGCCAATTCTCCAGGTTCTTGGAGATTTTCAAGAAGCTTCAAATCAACATTCCGTTTGCTGAGGCAATAGAGCAAATGCCACTCTATGCAAAATTCTTAAAGGAATTAATGACCAAGAAAAGAAGCTGGAGAAACGAGGAAACTGTGTTGTTAACTGAAGAATGCAGTGCCATCATCCAGCACAAATTGCCTCAGAAATTGAAGGATCCAGGCAGTTTCCAAATCCCCTGCATCATAGGAGAAGTCATGGTGGAGAAGGCCTTGTGTGACTTAGGGGCCAGTATCAATTTGATGTCTCTAACAATGATGAGAAGAATGAAGATTGAGGAAGCCAAACCAACAAGAATGGCCCTCCAATTGGCAGATCGAACTTTTAAATTCCCTCATGGGATAGTTGAGGATTTGTTGGTGAAGGTGGGAGATTTTATATTTCCTGCTGATTTTGTGGTGTTAGATATGGAGGAAGAAGCCAAAGCTTCAATAATTCTGGGAAGACCCTTCCTGGCTACTGCTGGAGCCATCATAGATGTACAAAAGGGTGAACTCACTCTTAGACTACATGATGAGAAATTGGTGTTTAACGTATTCAAGGCAATGAGCTATCCATCAGAATCACTAAGGGAATGCATGAGGGTGGATGTAGTGGACATTGCAGTACAAGAAACCTTTGAGGAAACAACAAAGGAAGTGGCAGAGGAGGAGTTCACCAAGGACATAGAAGTTAGTGACATCAAGGCTGCTGAAACAACCATGCCAAACATGCTAGAGATAGTGAAAGAAGAGAAGGAAGCACCAAAACCTGAGCTCAAAGCATTGCCCCCTAATCTCAAGTATGCATACTTGGGTAGTGATGAGAGTCATCCTGTTATCATTAGCTCTGCCCTGAGTCAAGAACAGGAAGAAGAATTGATCAAGGTGCTACAAACTCATCAAGATGCCATTGGATGGACCCTAGCTGATTTGAAGGGGATAAGTTCATCCATATGCATGCATAAAATCTTGTTAGAAGAGGATGCTAGACCCTCCATCCAAGCTCAGAGAAGATTGAATCCCGTCATGAAAGAAGTGGTACAAAAGGAGGTCATGAAGTTATGGCAGGCAGGGGTAATCTACCCCATTTCTGATAGCCCATGGGTTAGTCCCATCCATGTAGTTCCCAAGAAAGGTGGCATAACTGTGGTGCCAAATGAGAGGAACGAACTCATACCCACAAGAACTGTCACTGGGTGGAGGATGTGCATAGACTACAGGAAGCTCAATGAAGCCACCAGAAAGGATCATTTCCCACTCCCATTCATGGATCAGATGCTTGAAAGGCTTGCAGGACATGCTTACTATTGCTTTTTGGATGGATACTCAGGCTATAATCAGATAGTAGTTGATCCTAGAGATCAAGAGAAAACATCATTTGTTTGTCCATATGGAGTTTTTGCTTATAGACGCATGCCCTTTGGATTGTGCAATGCACCTGCCACTTTCCAAAGATGCATGCTGTCCATCTTTTCGGACATGATTGAAAAATTTATTGAGGTCTTCATGGATGATTTTTCTGTGTTTGGAGATTCTTTTCCTAGCTGCCTACACCACCTTGCCTTGGTGCTTAAGAGGTGCCAAGAGACTAACCTAGTATTAAACTGGGAAAAATGTCATTTCATGGTTACAGAAGGAATAGTCCTTGGCCACAAAATCTCTAATAGAGGCATTGAGGTGGACAGAGCTAAGGTGGAAATCATTGAAAAACTACCTCCACCAAGTAATGTCAAGGCAGTTAGGAGTTTTTTGGGACACGCTGGTTTTTACAGAAGGTTTATTAGAGACTTTTCCAAAATAGCCAAACCTTTGAGTAACTTGCTTGTCTCTGATACACCCTTTGTATTTGATAAAAATTGCATGCTAGCCTATGAACTTTTAAAGCAAAAACTTTCCTCTGCACCTATCATTGCCCCACCTGATTGGAACTTACCTTTTGAACTGATGTGTGATGCATCAGACCTTGCTATTGGGGCAGTGTTAGGACAAAGGAAAGACAATTTGGTACATGTGATTTATTATGCCAGTAAAGTCTTGAATGCTAACCAAAGGAATTACACAACCACTGAAAAAGAACTCTTGGCAATAGTCTTTGCATTTGACAAATTTAGATCCTATCTCATTGGATCTAAAGTCATTGTCTTCACCGATCATTCAGCTTTAAAATACTTACTTGCTAAACAAGAATCCAAACCAAGACTTATTAGATGGGTTCTTTTGTTGCAGGAATTTGACATTGAAATCAAAGACAAGAAGGGTGTAGAGAACAAGGTGGCAGACCATTTATCAAGGATACCATGTGAAGAAGGAAGCGCAAAAAGCACACATATAAATGAGTGCTTTCCTGATGAACAACTCATGGTAATTCACAAAGCACCCTGGTTTGCAGACATAGCAAACTTCAAGGCCACTGGGAGTTTGCCGTTGCAATTTAACAAGCATCAAAGGAAGAAATTGGTAAATGATGCCAAATACTTCATCTGGGACGAACCATACTTGTTCAAAAAATGTTCCGATGGCATACTCAGAAGATGCATATCAGAGGAAGAAGGAAAGGAAGTCTTATGGGACTGCCATGGCTCCACTTATGGAGGACATTTTGCAGGAGAAAGAACAGCAGCTAAGGTGTTGCAGTGTGGTTTTTATTGGCCCACTATCTTCAAAGATGCAAAGGAACTAGTGAAGCACTGCCATGAATGCCAGAAAGCGGGGAACCTGCCAAGAAGAAATGAAATGCCACAAAAATTCATTCTGGAACTTGAATTGTTTGATGTATGGGGGATAGATTTCATGGGACCCTTTCCCTCCTAATACTCAAATAATTACATTCTTGTGGCAGTAGACTATGTCTCCAAATGGGTTGAAGCAATAGCAACTCCAACCAATGATAATAAGGTAGTCATGAACTTCCTCAGAAAACACATTTTTTGCCGTTTTGGGGTTCCAAGAGCAATCATCAGTGATGGAGGAAGCCACTTCTGCAACAAACCATTAGAGGCATTGCTTCTAAAATATGGAGTCAAACACAAGGTAGCCACACCATACCATCCACAAACAAGTGGGCAAGCCGAAATATCTAACAGAGAACTCAAAAGGATCCTGGAAAAGACTGTGGGAACTTCAAGGAAGGACTGGTCGATTAAGCTAGATGATGCTCTTTGGGCATATAGGACAGCTTTCAAAACACCAATTGGAATGTCTCCTTACCAACTAGTATACGGAAAAGCTTGCCATTTGCCACTGGAGTTGGAGCACAAGGCATACTGGGCCTTGAAACTTTTGAACTTGGACAGCAAAGCTGCTGGAGAAAGAAGGATGTTGCAAATTCAAGAGTTGGAAGAGTTCAGAGCTGAAGCTTATGAGAATGCCAAAATTTACAAAGAAAGAGCAAAGAAGAAGCATGACAGCAACATAGCCCCAAGGAAATTTGAAGAAGGACAAAAAGTATTGCTCTACAATTCTAGGCTGAAGCTATTTCCAGGGAAGCTAAAATCAAGGTGGTCTGGACCATTCCTTGTCACCAAGGTCTCCAAATATGGACAAGTAGAAATCATGGAAGAAAAGTCACAACGAACCTTCATTGTGAACGGTCAAAGACTTACCCTTTTGCTGTTTCTTTTATTTGTTTCAATAAAAAGGGTGAAGTAGTTTCTGTGCATTGCAAAGAATTAAGTTTGGTGTTTCACACCAAACAATGAATTCGTGGATCAATAATTCAAAGGGGAATGTGTGACTCTAAGTTTGGTGTTCCACCATAAAGATCAACTGAACACAACAACCTTTGAATTATATGAAAGGAACAACCATTCTAAGCAGTCACAGAAATGCTTAAAACCCTTAGCAGCAACTTCATTCCAAAGAGAACTCAAGGATTCAAAGAACAGAGAAGTAAGTGGGAGACTAAGTTTGGTGTTCACACACCAACTTAAGACTCAGATACTTACCCACACATAGTTGAGCTAACCACTCAAGTGCTTGAGAAGCAAGCAACTTCATCACTCTTTGCAGGAAAGGAAACAAGGATCTTAAAACATGAAGCAACAATTAGGAGAAGAAGGAGAAATCAAAGTGTTTCCTGGCAACAAAGAGAAAACAAGGAATTTCACAAGGTGGTATTGTTCCTTGATGATTCTTTAAAAAGGGCAAACAAAAGCATGCTTGTTCTGGTTTAAACTGTAAATGTTGAATCTTTCTGGAATGTGAAGTTTTTAGTATATTTGTCTGTTTATTGCTTTGAATAAAGTGAATGCCTAGATGTTTGGATATAACTTCACCTTCTTAAACAAGTGCTTGCCATGCTTGTTCTGTTTCCAAAAATAAAAGAAAAGTTTGAACAAAAGTAACTTGGCTCAATTAGTGACAAATCAAGTAGAATTAAGTGGTGGTATGCATGCTTGATTGTTTAGTCAGATCACTGGAAATAGAGTGTAGAATTATCATTTTTTATGTAGAAATTGAAAACTGTCTATGGATCTTGATGAATAAATGTCTTTGGCCATGAAAAAGAAAGAAAAAGAAGAAGAAAAAGCCACTGAAAAAGGGCAACCAAAAAGCAAAAAAAAAAATTGAGAAAATAAGCTAGGCACCAATGGTTTGAACTTCTGAGACAAATGCCTGTGGTGTTTATGTATTAAGGATATGCTTGGATGAATAGGTTCTGAGGAGTGTTTCAACACTTGGTAACTTGGGTTAACTAACCCGGGATTATCAACCAAAAGTCCATTATCAAGAGCAACCTAAATACAAAACATTTAGTCACACAAAGAGGTGCTGGGCACCAATGTCTCAAGAAGAAATGTGAACTAAAATGCCTGAAGTGGATATGTGTAGTGCACTGATAAGAAAAAGAAAATGCCAAAGGCTGGTGCAACACATGACACTAAGCAAACAAGGAGCAAAGAAGCTCTAAGAAAAAGAAAAGAAAAACAAAGAAGAGAAAAGTGCCAAGGACATAAGAGTAACAAGAGGCCATAGCAGTGTTTGATGGATGCAATGAAAAAGTGATAATCTTACCTGATAAGAATGAAAAAGTGATGCTGCAACTTTCTGCATAAAACCCTTCTGATGAACTTAAAATGCTTGCTAATATAGCCAATGTAATTGCTTTCTGTTTCATACTTTCTTCTCAAATAACTCAGGACTTGCTTAGGGACAAGCAAGTATTAAGTTTGGTGTTGTGATGCCAAGGCATCTTAGGCTAGTTTCACTAGCATTTTTTTGATAGTTTTAGTTGTTTTATGCATTTTCTTGAGCTTAAAGTAACCAAGAATGGTTAAAAGAATAACAAAGCAATGAACCATCCAAACAGTATGATTTTGATGCAAATTCCATGAGTTTTAGTTATATTACTTGAATGCTATGAATGGAAGATTTCTCATGAAATTTTGCAAGACTTTGATGCAATTGTTTGGATGATTTCAGGGAAGAAGAGGCTAGGCAAGGAAGCAACAAAGTCAATAAAGGAAGCTTGAATATCACATGTGGAGTTTAAGTTCCAGTTTAAGCCTAAACTGGAGCTTAAACGCCAGAATCATGAAGGCTAAGAAATGCTGAAACTGAAGTTTAACCTCCAGTTTAACCTTAAACTGGAGGTTAAACGCCAGAATGAGAATGCCACTCAGGAAGCATTTCCACGTTTAACCTCCAGTTTAACCTTAAACTGGAGGTTAAACGCCAGAAATAGGAAGTGCACCAGGGAGCCATTTCCACGTTTAAGCTCCAGTTTAACCTTAAACTGGAGCTTAAACGTGTTCGACCAAGTTTTCTCCTCCAGGGTTGCTTTCTCCATTTCCACGTTTAAGCTCCAGTTTAACCTTAAACTGGAGCTTAAACGTGTTCGACACCTCCAGGGCTACCTTTCTCAGCTTCCACGTTTAAGCTCCAGTTTAACCTTAAACTGGAGCTTAAACGTGTTCGACCTCCAGGATGGCTTTCTCTATTTCCACGTTTAAGCTCCAGTTTAACCTTAAACTGGAGCTTAAACGTGTTCGACCTCCAGGGCTGCCTTTTCTATCTCCACGTTTAAGCTTCAGTTTAACCTTAAACTAAAGCTTAAACGTGTTCGACTAAGTTACCCTCCAGGGCTGCCTTCTTCCATTTCCACGTTTAAGCTTCAGTTTAACCTTAAACTGAAGCTTAAACGTGCTTCCACAAAAGGCATCACTGGAAGTGTCTGGCGTTTAAGCTACAGTTTAAGCTTAAACTGCAACTTAAATGCCACTCTTGGAAAAGGTTTCTGGGCCAAAAATATTGCGGTTTAAGTTAGTATTTGAGCACAAACATTAACTTAAACTTACTCTGGTATGAAACCCAATTGAATATCATGGTTTATGGGATTGGGCCTGAAGGATTGATGAGTCTGAAATTTCAATTTATTGAGTCATGTGTCATTATTTGATTATCACTAAGTTGGCTCAATGAATGTTACAGAATTTGGATCAACAGCCTCATCAAGATTATGGATCATAAACCCAAGGCAAAAGGAAAGCAGGGAGAGGCCTCAAAGCCCAAGAAACACAACAGAAGCTCAATATAGAAAGTGTATAAATAGGATAGAATTAAGTTAGAGAGGACTTTTACCTTTTCTTTTGGCTAGTTTTCATATCTTTGTAATTGAATTCAGAGCTATGACTCACTAAACCCCCTTTCATTGGGTTAGGGAGCTCTATTGTAATTCAATGAATCAATAATAGTTTATCTTCTTCTTCAATCTTTTCTCTTGAATTTTGTTAGAAAGCTTCTCGATCTAATTCCATTGGGTAGTTGTCTTGGGAAAGAAACTACCCATAATTGGAATCCTTCAGAACCTTGGGAAAGGAATGGAGGATTCATGCTAGAGAAGCTTTCTCACAGTGAATTGGATTGGGGTTTGGATGGATATTGTGACATGTAATCCTACCAAATTGTGGTTCATGAAACTGTGTGGTATAATCAGTGATCGAGCATCATCTCTTCTTATGAACATTTAAACCAAGGGATTGGGAATTTGTTCGTTTTTAGAGAGAATTGGTGAGCCAAGGGATTGGGATCCAATCATATAAGATTGCCAAGCAAAATTCAATGAACGCATTGGTTGAGGAAGAGATAAACATGTTTTGATTCGGAGATCTCAATATCTCCTATAACCCAATGAATTCCCCATTTCTGATTTCCACTTTCTCTTTACATTCTGCAATTAAATTCATGCAATCACCCCCATTCCCTTTTAATTTCAGCAATTTAGCTTCTGCTCTTTACTTCATGCAATTTAAGATTCTGCCATTTAAATTTCTTGTCATTTACGTTTCCCGCCAATTTTACATTCCGCAATTCTCATCTAAATCTTGATTCCGCTCAACTAGAACACACTTCTAATCCGAATTGCTCACTCAACCAATCCTTGTGGGATTCGACCTCACTCTATTGTGAGTTTTTACTTGACGATAACCGGTGCACTTGCCGGAAGGAATTTTGCCGATCGTGCAATTTCCTAAATCGTAGCATAACTAGTTTATGCGCATCACCCCTCACCCCCAACAATGGAGTTTAGAGTCTCATGCCGTCAAAGAGTACAAAGTTCAGATCTAAAAATGTCATGAGATCCAAAATAAGTCTCTAAAAGTTGTTTAAATACTAAACTAGTAGCCTAGGTTTACAGAAAATGAGTAAACTATAGCAGATGGTATAGAGATCCACTTCTGGGGCCCACTTGGTGTGTTCTGGGGCTGAGATTTAAGTAATTCACGTGCATAAGGCCATTTTGGGCGTTCAACGCCAGGTTTGGATCCATTTCTGGCGTTGAACTCCAACTTTTAATCCTTTTCTGGCGCTGGACGCCAGAATTGGGCAGAGAACTGGCATTGAACGCCAGTTTACGTCATCTATCCTTGAGCAAAGTATGGAATATTATATATTTCTGGAAAGCCCTGGATGTCTACTTTCCAACGCAATTGGAAGCACGCCATTTCGAGTTCTGTAGCTCCAGAAAATCCACTTTGAGTTCAGGGAGGTCAGAATCCAACAGCATCAGCAGTCCTTTTTCAGCCTGAATCAGATTTTTGCTCAGCTCCCTCAATTTCAGCCAGAAAAATACCTGAAATTACAGAAAAACACACAACTCATAGTAAAGTCCAGAAATATGAATTTTTCCTAAAAACTAATGAAAATAAACTAAAAACTAACTAAAATATACTAAAAACTATATGAAATTAACCCCAAAAAGCGTATAAAATATCTGCTCATCATAAACCCATCTTCACCCCTTCATTTTCACACATCTTAAACACTACTTCTCCCCCTTGGACGAAACACTAACCCCATTCCATCTCCTCTATTTCCTCTTCCTCTACTCTCTTCCTTCTTCTTTTGCTCGAGGACGAGCAAACCTTCTAAGCTTGGTGTGGTAAAAGTGTTGCTTTTTGTTTTTCCATAACCATTTATGGCACCTAAGGCCGGAGAAACCTCTAGAAAGAGGAAAGGGAAGGCAAAAGCTTCCAACTCCGAGTCATGAGAGATGGAGAGATTCATCTCAAGGGTGCATCAAGACCACTTCTATGAAGTTGTGGCCAAGAGGATGGTGATCCCCGAGGTCCCTTTCAAGCTCAAAAAGGGTGAATACCCGGAGATCCGACATGAGATTCGAAGAAGAGGTTGGGAAGTTCTCACCAACCCCATTCAACAAGTCAGAATCTTAATGGTTCAAGAGTTCCATGCCAATGCATGGATCACCAAGAACCATGATCAAAGTGTGAACCCGGACCCAAAGAATTGGCTTACAATGGTTCGGGAGAAATACTTAGATTTCAGTCCGAAAAATGTAAGGTTGGCATTCAACTTGCCCATGATGCAAGGAGATGCACGCCCCTACACTAGAAGGGTCAACTTTGATCAAAGGTTGGACCAAGTCCTCATAAACATTTGTGAAGAGGACGCTCAATAGAAGAAAGATTCAAGAGGGAAACTGGTTCAACTAAGAAGGCATGACCTCAAGCCCGTGGCTAGGGGATGGTTGGAGTTCATCCAACACTCAATCATTCCCACTAGCAACCGGTCTGAAGTTACTATAGACCAGGCTATCATGATCCATAGCATCATGATTGGAGAGGAAGTAGAAGTTCATGAGGTTATATCCCTAGAACTCTACAAGGTGGCAGACAATTCCTCTACTTTGTCAAGGTTAGCCTTCCCTCATCTCATTTGTCACCTTTGCAATTCAGCTGGAATTGGCATAGAGGAAGACATCCTCATTGATGAGGACAAGCCCATCACTAAGAAAAGGATGGAGCAAACAAGAGATCCCACTCATGGACAAGAGCATGAGAAAATTCCTCATCATGAAATCCCTGAGATGCCTCAAGTGATGCATTTTCCTCCACAAAATTATTGGGAGCAATTTAACACCTCCCTAGGAGAATTAAGTTCCAATATGGGACAACTAAGGGTGGAGCACCAAGAGCATTCTATCCTCCTTCATGAAATTAGAGAAGATCAAAGAATCATGAGAGAGGAGAAACAAAGGCAAGGAAGAGACATTGAGGAGCTCAAGCACTCCATAAGATCTTCAAGAGGAAGAACAAGCCGCCATCACTAAGGTGGACCCATTCTTTAATTTCCTTGTTCTCTATTTTTCTGTTTTTCGAAAATTATGCTTTAGGGTTATCTATTTTTGTGTCTTTATTACATGATCATTAGTGTCTTAGTGTCTATGTCTTAAAGTTATGAATGTCCTATGAATCCATCACCTTTCTTAAATGAAAAATGTTTTTAATTGCAAAAGAACAAGAAGCACATGAATTTTGAATTTTAAAACAGTTTAATTATTTTGATGTGGTGGCAATAAATTTTGTTTTCTGAATGAATGCTTGAATAGTGCATATTTTTGAATTTGTTGTTTATGAATGTTAAAATTGTTGGCTCTTGAAATAATGATGAAAAAGGAGAAATGTTATTGATGATCTGAAAAATCATAAAATTGATTCTTGAAGCAAGAAAAAGTAGTGAAAAGCTTGCAAAAAAAAAATAAATGTGAAAAAAAAGAAAGAAAAAGAAAAAAGCAAGCAGAAAAAGCCAATAGCCCTTTAAACCAAAAGGCAAGGGTGAAATAAAAAGGATCCAAGGCTTTGAGCATCAGTGGATAGGAGGGCCCACAGGAATAAAATCCTGGCCTAAGCGGCTGAACCAAGCTGTCCCAAACCATGTGCTTGTGGCGTAAAGCTGTCAAGTGAAAACTTGAGATTGAGCGGTTAAAGTCATGGTCCAAAGCAAAAAGAGTGTGCTTAAGAGCTCTAGACACTTCTAATTGGGGACTCTAGCAAAGCTGAGTAACAATCTAAAAAGGTTCACCCAGTTATGTGTCTGTGGCATTTATGTATCCGGTGGTAATACTGGAAAACAAAATGCTTAGGGTGACAGCCAAGACTCATAAATTAACTGTGTTCAAAAATCAACATACTGAACTAGGAGAATCAATGGCACTATCTGAATTCTGAGTTCCTATAGAAGCCAATCACTCTGAACTTCAAGGGATAAAGTGAGATGCCAAAACTGTTCAGAAGCAAAAAGCTAATAGCCTGCTCATATAATCAAGACTGATCTTCATAGATATTTTTGAAATTCATTGTATATTCTATTTTTTTTATCCTATTTGATTTTTAGTTGCTTAGGGACAAGCAACAATTTAAGTTTGGTGTTGTGATGAGCGAATAATTTATACGCTTTTTGGCATTATTTTTAGTATGTTTTTAGTATATTTTAGTTAGTTTTTATTATGTTTTTATTAGTTTTTAAATAAAAATCATATTTCTGGACTTTACTATGAGTTTGTGTGTTTTTCTGTGATTTCAGGTATTTTTTGGCTGAAATTGAGGGACCTGAGCAAAAATCTAATTCAGAGGCTGAAAAAAGACTGCAGATGCTGTTGGATTCTGACTTCCCTGCACTCGAAGTGAATTTTCTGGAGCTACAGAAGCTCAATTGGTGCAATCTCAATTGCGTTGGAAAGTAGACATCCTGTGCTTTCCAGCAATATATAATAGTCCATACTTTGTCCGAGATTTGATGGTCCAAATCGGCGTTCCAAGTCAGCATAGAAATTCTAACGTCAAAACGCCAGAACTGGCATAAAAGCTGGGTTTAACGCCCAAACTGGCATAAAAGCTGGAGTTTCACTCCAAGAAAAGTCTCTACACATGAAAGCTGCAATGCTCATCCCAAGAACACATCAAGTGGGTCCGGAAGTGGATTTCTGCATTAATTACTTATTTCTGTAACCCTAGGCTACTATTTATTTATAAATAGGACCTTTTACTATTGTATTTTCACTTTTGGACGTTTAGTCCTTAGACCTTTGAGGCTGGCCATTCGGCCATGCTTAGACTATTTTCACTTATGTATTTTCAACAGTGGAGTTTCTACACACCATAGATTAAGGTGTGGAGCTCTGCTGTTCCTCATGAATTAATGCAAAGTACTATTGTTTTTCTATTCAATTCAAGCCTATTTCTGTTCTAAGATATACACTCGTTCTTCAACTTGATGAATGTGATGATCCGTGACACTCATCATCATTCTCACCTATGAACGCGTGCCTGACAATCACTTCGTTCTACATGCAAACAAGCTTGAATGTGTATCTCTTGGGTTTTTAATCTAAGATTAAAACCTTCGTGGTATAGGCTAGAATCAATTGGCGGCCATTCCTGAGATCCAGAAAGTCTAAACCTTATCTGTGGTATTCTGAGTAGGATCAGGGAAGGGATGACTGTGACGAGCTTCAAACTCGCGAGTGTTGGGCGTAGTGATAGACGCAAAAAGGATCAATGGATCCTATTCCAACATGATTGAGAACCAACAGCTGATTAGCCGTGCGGTGACAGCACATTTGGAACATTTTCACTGAGAGGACGGGAGGTAGCCATTGACAACGGTGAAACCTAACATACAGCTTGCCATGGAAAGGAGTATGAATGATTGGAAGAAGGCAATAGGAAAGCAGAGGTTCAGAAGGAACAAAGCATCTCCATACGCTTATCTGAAATTCCTACCAATGAATTGCATAAGTATCTCTATCTTTATTTTATATTTTATTCATATTTTAATTATCAATTCTCCATAACCATTTGAATCTGCCTGACTGAGATTTACAAGATGACCATAGCTTGCTTCAAGCCGACAATCTCCGTGGGATCAACCCTTACTTACGTAAGGTTTATTACTTGGACGACCCAGTGCACTTGCTGGTTAGTTGTGCGGAGTTGTGACAAAGAGCTGAGATTACAATTGTGCGTACCAAGATGTTGGCGCCATTGATGATCACAATTTCGTGCACCAAGACCCAAGAGAATATACTCCGGCTGTCATCCAATGACTACGTTGAACATCATGTAGATTGCTTTGTGGTTGTCAGGCACGCGGATCTTGGCTAAGCGAGTAACGAAGATAGTGGGTGATTGTCACGGGTCACCCCTTCATTCTGACTTAACTGAATTAAGTACGAGAGTATATCTTGGAGAAGAAGTAAGCGTGAATTGAAAGAGAAACAATAGTACTTGCATTAACTCATGAAGAACAGCAGAGCTCCGCACCTTAATATATGAGGTGTAGAAACTCCACCATAGAAAATACATAAGAGAAAAAGGTCTAGGCATGGCCGAATGGCCAGCCTCTCCAAATGTGAAAAATGTCATAAGCCCTCATCAAGTATGCGAATACAATAGTAATAAGTGCTATTTATACTAAACTAGTTACTAGGGATTACCAAAAATAAGTAACTAAGTGCAGATAGTGCAGAAATCTACTTCCGGGGCCCACTTGGTGTGTGCTTGGTCTGAGCTTTGAAGCTTTCACGTGCATAGGCCATTCTTGGAGTTAAACGCCAGCTTGGGTGCCAGTTTGGGCGTTTAACTCCAGTTCTGGTGCCAGTTCCGGCATTTTACTCCAGAAAAGGGGTCTCTAGGCGTTTGGACGCCAGTTTGGGCCATCAAATCTCGGGCAAAGTATTGACTCTTATATATTGCTGGAAAGCCCAAGATGTCTAATTTCCAACACAATTGAGAGCTCTTCAATTGGGCTTTTGTAGCTCCAGAAAATCCACTTCGAGTGTAGGAGGGTCAGAATCCAACAGCATCTGTAGTCCTTTCTCAGCCTCTGAATCAGACTTTTGCTTAGATCCCTCAATTTCAGCCAGAAAATACCTGAAATTACAGAAAAACACACAAACTCATAGTAAAGTCCAAAAATGTGATTTTTGCATAAAAACTAATAAAAATATATAAAAAGTAACTAAAACATACTAAAAACTATGTAAAAACAATGCCAAAAAAGGTATAAATTATTCGCTCATCACAACACCAAACTTAAATTGTTGCTTGTCCCCAAGCAACTAAAAACAAAATAGGATAAAAAGAAGAGAAAATACAATAAATTCCAAAATTATCAATGAAGATTAGTTTTGATTAGATGAGCGGGGCTAGTAGCTTTTTGCCTGTGAACAGTTTTGGCATCTCACTTTATCCTTTGAATGATTGGCATCGATAGGAACTCAAAATTCAGATAGTGTTATTGATTTTCTTAGTTCAGTATGTTGATTCTTGAACACAACTACTTTATGAGTCTTGATCGTGACCCTAAGCATTTTGTTTTCCAGTATTACCACCGGATACATAAATGCCACAGACACATAACTAGGTGAACCTTTTCAGATTGTGACTCAGCTTTGCTAGAGTCCCCAGTTAGAGGTGTCCAGAGCTCTTAAGCACACTCTTTTTGCTTTGGACCACGATTTTAACCGCTCAGTCTCAAGCTTTTCACTTGACACCTTCACGCCACAAGCACATGGTTATGGACAGCTTGATTTAGCCGCTTAGGCCAGGATTTTATTCCTTTGGGCCCTCCTATCCATTAATGCTCAAAACCTTGGATCCTTTTTAGCCTTGCCTTTTGGTTTAAAGGGTTATTGGCTTTTTCTTGCTTGCTTTTTCTTTTTTCTTTCTTTTTTTTTTATTTTTCGCCTTTTCTTTTCGCAAGCTTTGTATTTTTCACTGCTTTTTCTTGCTTCCAGAATCAATCTTATGATTTTTCAGATTATGAATAACATTTCTCTTTTTTCATTATTCTTTCAAGAGCCAACAATTTTAACATTCATAAACTTCACTATAAAAAATATGCACTGTTTAAGCATTCATTTAGAAAACAAAAAGTATTGCCACCACATCAAAATAATTAAACTATTTTCAAGATAGAATTCAAAATTCATGTACTTCTTTTTCTTTTTTCAGAAAATATTTTTCATTTAAGAAAGGTGAAGGATTCATAGGACATTCATAGCTTTAAGACATATAGACTAGACACTAATGATCATGTAATAAAGACACAAACATAGACAAAACATAAAGCATAGAAACCGAAAAACAGAAAAATAAGAACAAGAAAATTAAAGAACGGGTCCACCTTAGTGACGGCGGCTAGTTCTTCCTCTTGAAGATCCTATGGAGTGCTTGAGCTCCTCTATGTCTCTTCCTTGCCTTTGTTGCTCCTCTCTCATGGCTTTTTGGTCCTCTCTGATTTCATTGAGGATAATGGAGTGCTCTTGGTGCTCCATCCTTAGTTGCCCCATGTTGGAACTCAATTCTCCTAAAGAAGTGTTGAGTTGCTCCCAATAGTTATGTGGAGGAAAATACATCCCTTGAGGTATCTCAGAGATTTCATGATGAGGAACTTCCTCATGCTCTTGTTGAGGTCTATGAGTGGGCTCTCTTGTTTGCTCCATCCTCTTTTTAGTGATGGGTTTGTCCTCTTCAATGAGGATGTCTTCCTCTATGACAATTCCAGCCGAATTGCATAGGTTACAGATGAGATGAGGGAAGGCTAACCTTGCCAAAGTGGAGGGCTTGTCTGCTACCTTGTAGGGTTCTAGAGGTATGATCTCATGAACTTCTACTTCCTCTCCATTCATGATACTATGGATCATGATAGCCCGGTCTATTGTAACTTCAGACTGGTTGCTAGTAGGAATGATAGAGCGTTGGATGAACTCCAACTATCCTCTAGCCACAGGCTTGAGGTCAAGCCTTCTTAGTTGAACCGGCTTGCCTTTGGAATCTCTCTTCCATTGAGCTCCTTCCACACAGATGTCCATGAGGACTTGGTCCAACCTTTGATCAAAGTTGACCCTTCTAGTGAAAGGGTGAGGATCTCCTTACATTATTGGCAAGTTGAATACCAACCTCACATTTTTCAGACTAAAATCTAAGTAATTCCCCCGAACCATTGTGAGCCAATTCTTTGGGTTCGGGTTCATACTTTGATCATGGTTCTTAGTGATCCATGCATTAGCATAGAACTCTTGAACCATTAATATTCTGACTTGTTGGATGGGGTTAGTGAGAGCTTCCCAACCTCTTCTTTGAACCTCACGTCGGATCTCCAGATATTCACTCTTTTTGAGCATGAAGGGGACCTCGGGGATCACCTTTTTCTTGGCCACAACTTCATAGAAGTGGTCTTGATGGACCTTTGAGATGAATCTCTCCATCTCCCATGACTCGGAGGTGGAAACAATTCCCTTCCCTTTCCTCTTTCTAGAGGTTTCTCCGGCCTTAGGTTCCATTAATGGTTATGGAAAAACAAAAAGAAGAGATTTTTCCTACACCAAACTTAAAAGGTTTGCTCGTCCTCGAGCAAAAGAAGAAAGAAAGGAGGAGAAGAAGAAGAAGAAATGAAGGAGATGGAGGGGAGTAGTGGATTCGGCCAAGGGGGGTTGAAGTGTTTATAATGTGTGAAATTGAAGGTGGTAAGGAGGGGTATTTATCGGGTAAGAGAGAGAGGGAAGTCGTGTATGAAGGGGTTGGGTTTGAGAGGAAAATGTTTTTAATTTAAATGGTGAGGTAGTGGGGTTTTATGATGGATGGATGGATGTGAGTGGTGAAGAGATTATGGAGAAGAGGGTAAGATTTGATAGGTGAATGATATTTGGGGAAGAGGTATTGATGTGATTGGTCAAGGGTTGATAAACCATTATTTTATGGTTTATATTGTGTTTAATTGTGTGGTTTTATCAAATCTTTACCCACTTATTCATATGATTAGCATGTATTTACAACTTCTTCCCAAAATTACTCCATGGTTGAAAACTTGCTTCCTAGAGACTTTTAATTATGTATTTTAATTCTCCTTTATTCCATTCGATGCTGTGATCCCTGTGTTAAGTGTTTTAGGCTTTATAGGGCATGAATGACTTGGAAATTGGAGAGGAGGCATGCAAAAATGGAAGGAACACAAGAAATTAAGGGGATGACCAGCGAGAAGCGACGCGGACGCATGGCTCACGCGACCGCGTGGAATGGAGAAATCGTAGTGACGCGCTCGCGTGCCTGACGTGAACGCATGGATTGGAAACTGCACGAGTGACGCGAATGCGTGAATGACGCGCACGCGTGACAAGGCAAAACGCTGGATGATGCGAACGCGTGGATGACGCGATCGCGTGATGTGTGCGATCTGCAGAATTTGCAGAATTCGCTGGGGAAGATTTTAGGTCATGTTTTGACCCAGTTTTTGGCCCAAAAAAGCATATTAGAGCCAGGGAACATGCAGAGACCAGGGAGGAGATTCATTCCGCATAATTTTTAGTTTTAGATCTGACTTTACTCCTCCTCTAGGTTTTCTCTCTACACATTCATAGTTCTTAGGATTTTGTTTTTATTGCTTTTTGGATTGGGATATTGAGAAGAGTTATTACCTCCGCCAAGACTTCATCATTCTAGTTTATTTTTCTTACTTGTCACTTACTCTTTTATATCCTTAATTTATTCAGAATTACTATTGGATTATTTTTTGAATTTAATAATACAAGAACTATTTTTATTTTTTTATTAGTCTTTTTGATTATTATTTATCATGTCTTCCTTTATTTCCCTTTCTTATTTTGTGAAGTTTACATTTATAATGAGCAAATAGTTTTCTAACTTGATTCGGAGTTGATTGAAAGGAGAACCTTGAGTTGGAATGCTCAAGAGTGAAATTGTAATTGGGTTTATTGTTGGATGGCTCTCTAGTCACTGACACTAATTCTTTCCAAGGGAGAGGTTTAGAACTTGTGAATAGAAGTAGATGGTATGCAAAATCGTGATCGTTCATTCCTTGGTAACGGCGCTAAAAACTTAATACGCACGTTCATAATCTTAATTCTTTATCAAAACTTCGCACAACTAACCAGCATGTGCACTGGGTCGTCCAAGTAATAAACCTTACGTGAGTAAGGGTCGATCCCACGGAGATTGTCGGCTTGAAGCAAGCTATGGTCACCTTGTAAATCTCAGTCAGGCGGATTCAAATGGTTATAGAGTTTTAATAATTAAAAGATAAATAAAACGTAAAATAAAGATAGAGATACTTATGTAATTCATTGGTGAGAATTTCAGATAAGCGTATGGAGATGCTCTTGTTCCTTCTGAACCTCTGCTTTCCTACTGCTTTCATCTAATCCTTCATACTCCTTTCTATGGCAAGCTTTATGTAGGGCATCACCGTTATCAATGGCTACGTCCCGTCCTCTCAGTGAAAATGGTCCAAAATGCGCTGTCACCGTACGGCTAATCATCTGTTGGTTCTCGATCCTGCTGGAATAGGATTCAGTAATCCTTTTGCGTCTGTCACTACGCCCAGCACTCGCGAGTTTAAAGCTCGTCACAGCTATCCCTTCCCAGATCCTACTCGGAATACCACAGACAAGGTTTAGACTTTCTGGACCTCAAGAATGGCCGCCAATAATTCTAGCCTATACCACGAAGACTCTGATCTCACGATCAGAAGGCTAAGAGATACACATTCAAGCTTGTTTTCATGTAGAACGGAAGTGTTTGTCAGGCACGCATTCATAAGTGAGAATGATGATGAGCGTCACATAATCATCACATTCATTATGTTCTTGTGTGCGAATGAATATCTTAGAGAAGAAATAGGCTTGAATTGAATAGAAAAACAATATTACTTTGCATTAATTCATGAGGAATAACAGAGCTCCACACCATAATCTATGGTGTGTAAAAACTCTACCGTTGAAAATACATAAGTGATAATGGTCCAGGCATGGCCGAATGGCCAGCCCCCATAAAGGTCTAAGATAGCATAAGACTCCTCAAAGATATAGTAAAAAGTCCTATTCATACTAAACTAATTACTAGGGTTTATAGAAATGAGTAAATGATGCAGAAATCCACTTCCGGGCCCACTTGGTGTGTGCTTGGGCTGAGCATTGAAGCTTTCACGTGTAGAGGTCTTCTTTGGAGTTAAACGCCAGTTTGTAACCTGTTTCTGGCGTTTAACTCTGCTTTACAACTTGTTTCTGGCGTTTAACTCCAGAATAGGGCAGAAAGCTGGCGTTGAACGCCAGTTTCCGTCGTCTAAACTCAGACAAAGTATGGACTATTATATATTGCTGGAAAGTCCTGGATGTCTACTTTCCAACGCAATTAAGAGCGAGCCATTTGGACTTTTGTAGCTCCAGAAAATTCACTTTGAATGTAGGGAGGTCAGAATCCAACAGCATCTGCAGTCCTTCTTTTTCCTCTGAATCTGATTTTTGCTCAAGTCCCTCAATTTCACCCAGAAAATACTTGAAATCACAGAAAAATACACAAACTCATAGTTTAGTCCAGAAATGTGAATTTTATTTAAAAACTAATAAAAATATACTAAAAACTAACTAAATCATACTAAAAACTATGTAAAAACAATGCCAAAAGGCGTATAAATTATCTGCTCATCACAACACCAAACTTAAATTGTTGCTTGTCCCCAAGCAACTGAAAATCAAATAGGATAAAAAGAAGAGAATATACTATAAATTCCAAAATATCAATGAAACTTAGCTCCAATCAGATGAGCGGGACTAGTAGCTTTTTGCCTCTTGAATAGTTTTGGCATCTCACTTTATCCATTGAAGTTCAGAATGATTGGCATCTATAGGAACTTAGATTTTAGATAGTGTTATTGATTCTCCTAGTTCAGTATGTTGATTCTTGAACACAGCTACTTTATGAGTTTTGGCCGTGGCCCTAAGCACTTTGTTTTCCAGTATTACCACCGGATACATAAATGCCACAGACACATAACTGGGTGAACCTTTTCAGATTGTGACTCAGCTTTGTTAAAGTCCCCAATTAGAGGTGTCCAGGGTTCTTAATCACACTCTTTTTTTTTTTGCTTTGGACCTTGACTTTAACCACTCAGTCTCAAGTTTTCACTTGACACCTTCACGCCACAAGCACATGGTTAGGGACAGCTTGGTTTAGCCGCTTAGGCCAGGATTTTATTCCTTTAGGCCCTCCTATCCACTGATGTTCAAAGCCTTGGATCCTTTTTATTACCCTTGCCTTTTAGTTTTAAGGGCTATTGGCTTTTTGCTCTTGCCTTTTGGTTTAAAGAGCTTTTGGCTTTTTCTGCTAGCTTTTTCTCTTTTTTTTTCTCTTTTTTTCGCCATTTTTCTTTTCTTCTTCTTTTTTTTCTCTGAAAGCTTTGTTCTTCACTCCTTTTTCTTGCTTCAAGAATCAATTATATGATTTTTTAGATTATCAATAATATTTCTCCTTTTCATCATTCTTTCAAGAGCCAACATATTTAACATTCATAAACCACAATATCAAAAGACATATGCACTGTTCAAGCATTCATTCATAAAACAAAAAGTATTGTCACCACATCTAAATAATTAAACTAGTTTCAAGGATGAATTCGAAACCATGTACTTCTTGTTCTTTTGTTTTTAGAATAGTTTTCAATTAAGAGAGGTGATGGATTCATAGGACATTCATAGCTTCAAGACATAGACACTTAAACACTAATGATCATGTAATAAAGACACAAACATAAATAAACATGAAGCATAGTAAACGAAAAACGGGAAAATAAGGACAAGGAGATTAAGGAACGGGTCCACCTTAGTGAGGGTGGCGTCTTCCTCTTCTTGAAGAACCAATGGTGCTCTTGAGCTCTTCTATGTCTCTTCCTTGTCTTTGTTGCTCCTCCCTCATAGCTATTTGATCTTCTCTAATCTCATGGAGAATGATGGAGTGCTCTTGGTGTTCCATCCTTAGTTGTCCCATGTTGGAACTTAATTCTCCTAGAGAGGTGTTGATTTGCTCCCAATAGTTTTGTGGAGGGAAGTGCATCCCTTGAGGCATCTCAGGGATTTCATGGTGAGGAATTTCCTCATGCTCTTGTTGAGGTCCATGATCTCTTGTTTGCTCCATCCTTTTCTTAGTGATGGGCTTGTCCTCATCAATGAGGATATCTCCCTCTATGTCAATTCCAGCCGAATTGCAGAGGTGGCAAATGAGGTGAGGAAAGGCTAACCTTGCCAAAGTAGAGGACTTGTCAACCACCTTGTAGAGTTCTTGAGGTATAATCTCATGTACTTCCACTTCCTCCCCAATCATGATACTATGGATCATGATGGCCCGGTCTATAGTAACTTCAGACCGGTTGCTAGTAGGAATAATTGAGCGTTGAATGAACTCCAACCATCCTCTAGCTACAGGCTTAAGGTCCAGTCTTCTCAATTGAACCGGCTTGCCTCTTGAGTCAACTTTCCATTGAGCTCCTTCCACACATATGTTCATGAGGACTTGGTCCAACCTTTGATCAAAGTTGACCCTTCTAGTGTAGGGGCGTGCGTTTTCTTGCATCATTGGCAAGTTGAACGCCAACCTTACATTTTCTGGACTGAAATCTAAGTAATTCCCCCGAACCATTGTAAGCTAATTCTTTGGATTCGGGTTCACACTTTGATCATGGTTCCTAGTGATCCATGCGTTTGCATAGAACTCTTGAACCATTAAGATCCCGACTTGTTGAATGGGGTTGGTGAGAACTTTCCAACCTCTTCTTCGGATCTCATGTCAGATCTCTGGATACTCATTCTTTTTGAGCTTGAAAGGAACCTCAGGGATCACTTTCTTCTTGGCCACAACTTCATAGAAGTGGTCTTGATGGATCTTTGAGATGAATCTCTCCATCTCCCATGACTCAGAGGTGGAAGCAATTGCCTTTCCTTTCTTCTTTCTTGTGGTTTCTCTGGCCTTAGATGCCATTAATGGTTATGGAAAAACAAAAAGCAATGCTTTTACCACACCAAACTTAAAATGTTTTCTCGTCCCCGAGCAAAAGAAGAAAGAAAGAAGGAGAGGAAGAAGAAAAATGGAGGAGAGGGAGAGAGGTTTGTATTCGGCCAAGGGGAAGAAGAGAGGGTTGTGTTGTGTGAAAATGAAGAAGAAATGAGGGGTTTATATAGGAGTGGGGGGGGTTAAGGGTTCGGCCATTAGGGTTGGGTTTGGAAGGGAAAAGAATTTGAATTTTGGAGGTAGGTGGGGTTTATGGGGAAGAGTGGAGGGATGTGAGTGGTTAAGAGGTGATAGAGAAGAGTGATTGAGGTGATTGGTGAAGGGTATTTGGGGAAGAGGGGAGAAGAGGAGAGAAGAAGAGGTGGGGTAGGTGAGGATCCTGTGGGGTCAAGGACTTAACATCCCTGCTCCAATTAGGCGTGCAAAACGCCAGACTGCTGCCTATTTTTGGCGTTAAACGCCCAAATATAGCCTGTTTCTGGCGTTTAACACCACTTCCATGCTCTGTTCTGGCGTTAAACGCCAGTCTGGTGCTTGTTTCTGGCGTTTAATGCCAGTTTGATGCTTCTTACTGGCATTTAAATGCCAGTAAGCTCTTCTTCCAGGGTGAGCTATTTTTAATGCTGTTTTTCATTCTATTTTTGATTTTTTAGTAGTTTTTGTGACTCTACATGATCATCAACCTAAAAAAACATAAAATAATAATAGAAAATAAATAGATATAATTAAATAATATTGGGTTGCCTCCGAACAAGCGCTTCTTTATTGTCAATAGCTTGACAGTGAGTTCTCATGGAGCCTCACAGATGTTCAGAGCATTGTTGGAACCTCCCAACACCAAACTTAGAGTTTGAATGTGGGGGTTCAACACCAAACTTAGAGTTTGGTTGTGGCCTACCAACACCAAACTTAAAGTTTGACTGTGGGGGCTTTGGTTGACTCTGCAGTGAGAGAAGCTTTTCATGCTTCCTCTCCATGGTTACAGAAGGAGATCCTTGAGTTTTAAACATAAGGTTGTCCTTATTCAGTTGAAGGACCAATTCTCCTCTGTCCACATCAATCACAGCTCTTGCTGTGGCTAGGAAGGGTCTTTCAAGGATGATGGATTCATCCTCTTCCTTCCCAGTGTCTAGGATTATGAAGTCAGCAGGGATGTAAAGGCATTCAACCTTTACTAGCACGTCCTCTACTAGTCCATAAGCCTATTTTCTTGAGTTGTCTGCCATCTCTAATGAGATTCTGGCAGCTTGCACCTCAAAGATCCCAATTTTTTCCATTACAGAGAGTGGCATTAAGTTTATTCCTGACCCCAGGTCACACAGAGCCTTCTCAAAGGTCATGGTGCCTATGTTGCAGGGAATTAGGAATTTACCAGGATCCTGTTTCTTTTGAGGTAATTTATGCCTATCCAATGCATTTAGTTCATTGGTGAGCAAGGGAGGTTCATCTTCCCAAGTCTCATTACCAACTAATTTGGCATTCAGCTTCATGATTGCATCAAGGTATTTAGCAACTTGCTCTTCAGTAATGTCTTCATCCTCTTCAGAGGAGGAATACTCATCAGAGCTCATGAAGGGCAAAAGGAGGTTCAATGGAATCTCTATGGTCTCTAGATAAGCCTCAGATTCCTTTGGTTACTCAAAGGGAAACTCCTTATTGGTCACTGAGCATCCCAGGAGGTCTTCCTCACTAGGATTCATGCCCTCCTCCTCCTCTTTGGGTTCGGCCACACCAAGCAAGGTAATGGCCTTGCACTCTCTTTTTGTATTCTCTTTTGTATTGCTTGGGAGAGTACTAGGAGGGGTTTCAATGACTCTTTTACTCAGCTGGTCCACTTGTGCCTCCAAATTTCTAATGGAGGACTTTGTTTCATTCATGAAACTTAAAGTGGCCTTAGATAGATCAGAGGCTATATTTGCTAAGCTAGATGGATTCTGCTCAGAATTCTCTGTCTGTTGCTGAGTGGATGATGGAAAAGGCTTGCTATTGCTAAACCTGTTTCTTCCACCATTATTAAAGCCTTGTTGGGGCTTTTTTTGATCCTTCCATGAGAAATTTGGATGATTTCTCCATGAAGGATTATAGGTATTTCCATAGGGTTCTCCCGTGTAATTCACCTCTGCTATTGCAGGGTTCTCAGGATCATAAGCTTCTTCTTCAGAAGATGCCTCTTAAGTATTGTTGGATGTAGTTTGCAATCCTTTCAGACTCTGAGAAATCAATATTTTATTCTGAGCCAATATGGTATTCAGAGTATCAATTTCAAGAACTCCCTTCCACTTAGGCGTCCCATTACTCACAGGATTCCTTTCAGAAGTGTACATGAACTGGTTATTTGTAACCATGTCAATGAGTTCTTGATCTTCTGCAGGCGTTTTCTTTAGGTGAATGGATCCACCTGCAGAATGGTCCAATGACATCTTAGATAGTTCAGACAGACCATCATAGAATATATCCAGGATGGTCCATTCTGAAAGCATGTCAGAAGGACACTTTTTGGTCAGTTGCTTGTATCTCTCCCAAGCTTCATAGAGGGATTCACCTTCTTTCTGTTTGAAGGTTTGAACATCCACTCTAATCTTGCTAAGCTTTTGAGGAGGAAATAACTTGGCTAAGAAAGCTGTGACCAGCTTATCCCAAGAGTTCAGGCTATCCTTAGGTTGAGAGTCCAACCATATTCTAGCTCTGTCTCTTACAGCAAACGGGAAAAGCATAAGCCTGTAGACCTCGGAGTCAACCCCATTGGTCTTAACAGTATCACATATCTGCAAGAATTCAGTTAAGAACTGAAAGGATCTTCTGATGGAAGTCCATGAAACTTGCAAATCTGTTGCATCAGAGAAACTAATTGAGGCTTTAGCTCAAAATTGTTTGCTCCAATCGCAGGAAGTGAGATGCTTCTTCCATAGAAGTTAGAAGATGGTGCAATAAAGTCACCAAGCATCTTCTTTGCATCTCCACCATTGTTATTATTTTCGGCCATGTCTCCTTCTTTTTCGAAAATTTCTATCAGGTTTTCTCCAGAGAGTTG
This sequence comes from Arachis hypogaea, assembly GCF_003086295.3. Lineage (NCBI taxonomy): Eukaryota > Viridiplantae > Streptophyta > Magnoliopsida > Fabales > Fabaceae > Arachis > Arachis hypogaea. Next base: position 92,285,625 of record NC_092048.1, on the reverse strand, counting down.
TGCTTTAGCTTCCCTTACCTTCCTCTTCAGAGTCCTTTCAAGTTCAGGGTCAGCTTCAACAAGAATGTTCTTATCCTTGTTCCTGCTCATATGAAAAAGAAGAGAACAGAAAAGAAAATATGGAATCTTCTATGTCACAGTATAGAGATTCCTTTATGTGAGTAGAAAAAGAGGAGAATAGAAGAAGGAAAAGAGAAAGATTCGAAAATTAATTAAAATAAAATAAAAAATATTTTTGTTTTTATTTTAAATATTAATTAGAATTTAAAAATTAAAAAAAGAAAAATAAAATTAGATTAAAATTTCAAACAATTAGTTAATTAAAAAAATTTTGAAAAAGGGAGAAGTTAGAAAAGATTTTGAAAATGGATTTTTGAAAAAGATATGATTGAAATGATTGAAATTATTTTGAAAAAGATTTGATTGAGAAGATATGATTGCAATTTATTTAAAAAAAAGATATGATTGAAAAGATATGATTGAGGAAGAAATTAAAAATATTTGATTTTGAAAAAGATTTTGAAATTAGCAATAAAAAAGATATGATTGAAAATTAAAAAGATATGATTTTGAAAATTAAAGTTGATTACTTGACTAACAAGAAACAAAAAGATATGATTTTAAAATTTAAAGATTGAACCTTTCTTAATAGGCAAGTAACAACTTGAAATTTTTGAATCTAAAAATTAAATGTTAGTGAGATTTTCGAAAATATGAAGTAAGAATAGGAAAAAGATTTTGAAAATCAATTTTTTTTAATTTCAAAAATATATAAAAATAAAATAAATAAAAAATATTTGATTTTTGAAAGAGATTTGAAAAGATAGAATTTTGAAATTGAAATTTATGAGTAAAACAAGGAAAGATATATTTTTTATTTTTGAATTTTTAATGATGAGAGAGAAAAATACTAAATTGAAACAAAACATAAAAATTATGAATCAAAACAACTAATGCATGCAAGAACACTTTGAATGTCAAGATGAACACCAAAAACACTTTGAAGATCAAGATAAACATCAAGACTTATTTTTTAAAATTTTTAAGAAAAGAAAAACATGAAAGACATCAAACTTAGAAATTTTCAAACTTTAGACACTAACAAATTGAAAATACATATGAAAAACAAGAAAAGACACAAAACAAGAAAAATTAAAGATCAAACATAGAAAATCATCAAGAACAACTTGAAGATCATGAAGAACACATGCATGAATTTTCAAAAACTTTTAAGAAAAATTAAAAAGATGCAATTGACACCAAACTTACAAATTGACACTAGACTCAAACAAGAAACATAAAATTTTTGGTTTTTATGATTTTATAAGAATTTTTTTTTTCGAAAATTATTTTGGGAAAAACAAAAAAGAAGAAAAAAAAATTTGTATTATTTTCGAAAATAAGAAATAAAAAGCTTAAAAATAAAATAAAATTACCTAATCTGAGCAACAAGATGAACCGTCAGTTGTCCAAACTCGAACAATCTCCGACAACGGCGCCAAAAACTTGGTATGGAAAATCGTGATCGTTCATTCCTTGGTAACGACGCTAAAAACTTAATACGCACGTCCATAATCTTAATTCTTTGTCACAACTTCACACAACTAACCAGCAAGTGCACTGGGTCGTCCAAGTAATAAACCTTACGTGAGTAAGGGTCGATCCCACGGAGATTGACAACTTGAAGCAAGCTATGGTCACCTTGTAAATCTCAGTCAGGCGGATTCAAATGGTTATAGAGTTTTAATAATTAAAAGATAAATAAAACGTAAAATAAAGATAGAGATACTTATGTAATTCATTGGTGAGAATTTCAGATAAGCGTATGGAGATGCTCTTGTTCCTTCTGAACCTCTGCTTTTCTACTGCTTTCATCCAATCCTTCATACTCCTTTCTATGGCAAGCTTTATGTAGGGCATCACCATTATCAATGGCTACGTCCCGTCCTCTCAATGAAAATGGTCCAAAATGCGCTGTCACTGCACGGCTAATCATCTGTCGGTTCTCGATCCTGCTGGAATAGGATTCAGTAATCCTTTTGCGTCTGTCACTACGCCTAGCACTCGCGAGTTTGAAGCTCGTCACAGCCATCCCTTCCCAGATCCTACTCGGAATACCACAGACAAGGTTTAGACTTTCCGGACCTCAAGAATGGCTGCCAATAATTCTAGCCTATACCACGAAGACTCTGATCTCACGATCAGAAGGCTAAGAGATACACATTCAAGCTTGTTTTCATATAGAACGGAAGTGTTTGTCAGGCACGCGTTCATAAGTGAGAATGATGATGAGTGTCACATAATCATCACATTCATCATGTTCTTGTGTGTGAATGAATATCTTAGAGAAGAAATAGGCTTGAATTGAATAGAAAAACAATAGTACTTTGCATTAATTCATGAGGAACAGCAGAGCTCCACACCTTAATCTATAGTGTGTAGAAACTCTACCGTTGAAAATACATAAGTGATAATGGTCCAGTCATGGCCGAATGGCCAGCCCCCATAAAGGTCTAAGATAGCATAAGACTCCTCAAAGATATAGTAAAAAGTCCTATTTATACTAAACTAATTACTAGGGTTTACATAAATGAGTAAATGATGCAGAAATCCACTTCCGGGCCAACTTGGTGTGTGCTTGGGCTGAGCATTGAAGCTTTCACATGTAGAGGTCTTCTTTGGAGTTAAACACCAGTTTATAACCTGTTTCTGGCGTTTAACTCTGCTTTGCAACCTGTTTCTGGCGTTTAACTCCAAAATAGGGCAGAAAGCTGGCATTGAACGCTAGTTTGCGTCATCTAAACTCGAGCAAAGTATGGACTATTATATATTTCTGGAAAGCTCTGAATGTCTACTTTCCAACGTAATTGAGATCGAGCCATTTGGACTCTTGTAGCTCCAGAAAATCTACTTTGAGTGCAGGGAGGTTAGAATCCAACAGCATCTGCAGTCCTTCTTTTTCCTCTGAATTTGATTTTTGCTCAAGTCCCTTGATGCCAAGGCATCTTAGACTAGTTTCACTAGCATTTTTATGTTAGTTTTAGTTGTTTTATGCATTTTCTTGAGCTTAAAGTAACCAAGAATGGTTAAATGAATAACAAAGCAATGAACCATCCAAACAGTATGATTTTGATGCAAATTCCATGAGTTTTTAGTTATATTACTTGAACGCTATGAATGGAAGATTTCTCATGAAATTTTGCAAGACTTTGATGCAGTTGTTTGGATGATTTCAGGGAAGAAGAGGCTAGGCAAGGAAGCAACAAAATCAATAAAGGAAGCTTGAATATCACATGTGGAGTTTAAGTTCCAGTTTAAGCTTAAACTGGAACTCAAGCTACCAAGCCATATAATGCTGGGAACTATCAGTGGCGTTTAAGCTCCAGTTTAAGCTTAAACTGGAGCTTAAACGCCAAAATCATGAAAGCTGAGGAAAAGCTGAAAGTGGCGTTTAACCTCCAGTTTAACCTTAAACTGGAAGTTAAACGCCAGAAATGAGAAATGCACCAGGGAGCCATTTCCACGTTTAAGCTCTAGTTTAAGCTTAAACTGGAGCTTAAACGTGTTCGACCATTCTCTTCCAGGGTTGCTTTCTTCCATTTCCACGTTTAAGCTTCAGTTTAACCTTAAACTGAAGCTTAAACGTGTTCGACAACTCCACACTCCAGACTTGCCTTCTTCCATTTCCACGTTTAAGCTTCAGTTTAACCTTAAACTGAAGCTTAAACGTGCTTGAATTATACCACCTCCAGGAGTGTCCAACGTTTAAGTTGCAGTTTAAGCTTAAACTGCAACTTAAACGCCACTAATTGAAAAGGTTTCTGGGCACTCCTAGAGCTTAAACGTGGAAATGGCTCCCTGGTGCATTTCTCATTTCTGGCGTTTAACTTCCAGTTTAAGGTTAAACTGGAGGTTAAACGCCACTTTCAGCTTTTCCTCAGCTTTCATGATTTTGGGGTTTAAGCTCCAGTTTAAGCTTAAACTGGAGCTTAAACGCCACTGATAGTTCCCAGCATTATATGGCTTGGTAGCTTGAGTTCCAGTTTAAGCTTAAACTGGAACTTAAACTCCACATGTGATATTCAAGCTTCCTTTATTGATTTTGTTGCTTCCTTGCCTAGCCTCTTCTTCCCTGAAATCATCCAAACAACTGCATCAAAGTCTTGCAAAATTTCATGAGAAATCTTCCATTCATAGCGTTCAAGTAATATAATTAAAAACTCATGGAATTTGCATCAAAATCATACTGTTTGGATGGTTCATTGCTTTGTTATTCATTTAACCATTCTTGGTTACTTTAAGCTCAAGAAAATGCATAAAACAACTAAAACTAACAGAAAAATGCTAGTGAAACTAGCCTAAGATGCCTTGGCATCATCCCTCAATTTCAGCCAGAAAATACCTGAAATCACAGAAAAACACACAAACTCATAGTAAAGTCCAGAAATGTGAATTTTATTTAAAAACTAATAAAAATATACTAAAAACTAACAAAATCATACTAAAAACTATGTAAAAACAATGCCAAAAAGCGTATAAATTATCCGCTCATCAGTAGACTTCCAACTTGCTTGACTTTCCTCTACCTAGTAAAGGATAACTGAGCAGAACAATCTTCAATTATCAATTAATCTTGGGAGAACTCCAACAAGGATAGAACTTCCGATTAATCTACTCCCGGTCAAGATTCTTATTTAAATTACATTAATTCTCTGATTTAATTTCCTGTTTATCAAACTCAAAACCATTTTTGAAAACATCTGATTCATAAAATAGCACATTTTCTGTAACTCGTTGGGAGACGACCTGGGATTCATACTCCCAGTATTTTAATTCTAATTTTGTGACAAACCTTCTAAATTGATAAGCGGATTTTTTGTTGGTTAAGAACTATACTTGCGACGTATCTCTTATATTAATTTCTTAATCCGCCAATTTCTGCCACTTCAATTTTTGGCACCGTTGCCGGGGAGTTACAATAGAGTGCTAAGTTATTGATTGGAATTTATTTATTTGCATTTTATTTTATTTTTCTACTATGAGCTGCATGTTTCTTTCATTGAATGACGCGTTCACTTCCTGATCCAAGCTTGCCAGTATTTGATCCTGAGATTGAAAGAACTATTTCACGTATAAGGCAAGCTCGGCGTCGGTTAGCCCTCTCCGAGGACGAATCTGAAACGTCACTTAAGGAAGAAACAAGCTCCCTTTCTACTGATTCGGTTGATTTACGTGCAGGTGACATGGCAGCACCTAGGAGAGTTACTATCCAGGAAGCTGGAGCCCCTGATTTTACACTGCAACCGTATCAAGCGCATCACCCAGCGGTGGCTGTAGATTTTGAACTAAAGACTGCACTACTCAACTTGATGCCTAAGTTTCATGGCTTACCTGCTCAAGAGCCTATCAAGCACCTTAAGGATTTCCAGGCAGCCTGTTCTACTGTCAGGCGTGATGGTGCAGATGAAACTTCTATTTTGTTAAAAGCCTTCCCATTCTCTCTTGAGGGAAAGGCGAGAGAGTGGTACTACACCCAACCTGGAGCAACTGTTTCTAACTGGAATATGCTTAGAAGAGAATTTTTGGAAAAATTCTTTCCAGCTGAAGTTACTGATAAACTGAGGAAAGACATTTCCAGGATTGTTCAGGACGAATTCGAAACCCTCTACGAATATTGGGAGCGCTTCAACAATCTTCTGGAAGCATGTCCCCACCATATGATTGACAAGATAGTGTTGCTTGGCTACGTCACACAGGGCATGAAGCCTCAAGACAAGACTACATTGGAAAGTGCTAGCAATGGGTCCATGAAAAAGTACAAGACCACTGATGAGGCATGGCAATTGATCAGCGACTTAGCTGAATCTACTCGGAATCACAGGCAGAAATAAAGCCGGTCAAAAGCTGTTGCAGAGGTATCTTCTAGCAAAGAGACTACTGCTCAAACTCAGAGTATATGTGAAATGACCAACTTACTGAAGCAGATGCAGTTGAGTCAACAACAAGCTCAGCAAGCTCAACCTTCTCCACCACAGCAAAGCCAACAGTTAGTCCCACAGAGAGTGTGCAGAATCTGTGCTGATTATAGTCATTATACTGATGAATGTCCACAGCTCCAACAGGAAGACAATACTGTAGCAGCCACTCATAACTTTTATGACCGCCCAAATCAAGGATACAATCAACAAGGAGGCAACTACAACCAAAGTGGGAACTATAACCAGAGCTGGCAAGACAATTCCAACCATGGCTGGAGAGACAACAATAACAGAAGAGGTAGAGACAATCAGGGAAATCAGAGGTGGAATAATAACAACAACGGGCAGCAGAACCAGAACCAGCCTTACAGAGCACCTCACCTGAGGCAATCCCAAGGACCACAGCACAACCAACAACAAGTTCCTCAGATCACTTATTCTAATTCCTCTCCAAATGACGAGATGCTTCAACCCCTTGCGCAAAGACAAAAGAACATGGAAAGTTCACTTAACGGTCTAACATCCGCTATACAAGCTCTCATCTTTCAGATGGGATCATCCAATACTTCAAACACTCAACATGCAAGCTCCAGTGGAATTCCTTCTCAACCCTTACCCAATCCAAAGGGTGGCATCAATGCCATCACCCTAAGGTCCGGAACCACACTACAAGAAAGGAATTAGGAGGAGCCAAACCCACCAGAACATGCCCCAGCTGAAGAGGTGGTGGAGGTAGAAGATGCTGAAGAGGAAGAGGACATACAAGACATGGTTGAAGAAGAAGAAGCTCAACCACAGAAAGAAGCACCAAAGGATACAGACGCTGTAGAAAACGCCCTTCCTATTCCATTTCCACAAATTGCAAGGAAGCCCAGAAAGCCGATGGAACTTGATCCCAAAGTGGTAGAAATATTCAAAAAGGTTGAGGTAACTGTTCCCCTTTTTGATGTTATTCAGCAAGTACCTAAATATGCAAAGTTTCTAAAAGATTTATGTATGCATAAAGACAAAATTAATGAATTAGAAACTATTCCTTTAGGTAGTTCTATATCTGCTTTAATGGGAGGTATACCTGAAAAGTGTAGTGATCCAGGTCCATGTATGGTTAACTGTACCATTGGAGGTGTGATATTTTCTGACTGCATGTGTGATTTAGGAGCGTGTGTTAGTATAATGTCTTTGTCTATATATAATGCTTTAAGGCTCCCTCCCTTAAAAAGGTCGGCAGCTCGTTTTGTGTTGGCAGATAAAAGTATTATTACAGTGATTGGAGTTGCTGAAGATGTATTAGTGAGCATCAAGGAGCTCACATTTCCCATTGATTTCTATATCCTGAAAATACCCCCTAATGACTCCGGGAGGCCATCATCAATCCTGCTCGAAAGACCATTCCTGAAGACTTTAAAGTTCAAGCTGGACGCATTTTCAGGAACTTATTCTTTTGAAATAGATGGCAGAATAGTGAAATTCAGTCTAAATGAAGCTATGAAGCACCCTCCGGAAGATCATTCTATCTTCTAGTGCAATATTATTGATGAAACTATAGCTGAAGTTCACCAGGAAGAATTAGAAGAGAAGTACATAGGGCAAGGTCCAAGTGTGGGGACACTTTCTAATGACAATGAGAGCACTTTGCCATTATCACCAGCCCCAGATGATCCAGAGCCTGGCCATGAGCAGAAATTAGAATTAAAACCTCTCCCTCCACACCTCAAGTATGCTTACCTTGAGGACAAGCAGAAGTTTCCAGTTATCATTGCAAGGGAACTCACTTCTCAACAAGAAGAACAGCTACTTAGTGTACTGAGAAAACATAAGAAAGCGATTGGATGGAGCCTAGCGGATATAGTAGGCATCAACCCTCAGGTTTGTGAGCACAGAATATTCCTAGAAGAGGAAGCAAAGCCTGTCCGTCAACCTCAAAGAAGATTAAATCCCACCATCTTAGAAGTTGTCAAGAAGGAAGTGACCAGGCTACTTGAAGCAGATATCATTTACCCCATCTCAGATAGCGAATGGGTCAGTCCAGTACAAGTGGTGCCCAAGAAGTCTGGAGTCACAACAGTGAGAAATGAGCAAGGAGAGCTTCTGACAACTAGAGTGTAGAATTCATGGAGAGTTTGCATTGACTATAGGCGTCTCAACCAAGCCACTCGCAAGGATCATTACCCCTTGCCATTCATTGATCAGATGCTTGATCGCCTGTCAAGTAAATCCCATTATTGCTTTTTAGATGGTTATACAGGCTATTTTCAAATTCACATAGCTCCTGAAGATCAGGAAAAGACTACTTTTACATGTCCTTTTGGAACTTATGCTTATAAGAGAATGCCCTTTGGCTTATGCAATGCACCAGCTACTTTCCAAAGGTGCATGATGAGTCTTTTCTCTGACCTTATTGAGAGCTGTATGGAGGTTTTTATGGATGATTTTAGTGTTTATGGTGATTCATTTAGCCTTTGCTTAGATAGTTTATCTAGAGTATTAGATAGATGTGTTAGTACGAACCTTGTATTGAATTTTGAAAAATGCCACTTTATGGTAAAACAAGGGATTGTACTAGGACATGTTGTGTCTAATACTGGCATTTCTGTAGATCTAGCAAAGGTGGATGTTATTTCTAGTTTACCTTACCCCTCCTCTGTGAGGGAAGTCCGTTCGTTTCTTGGCCATGCAGGTTTTTACCAGAGATTCATTAAGGACTTCAGTAAGATAGCACTACCCTTATCCAGACTACTGCAGAAAGATATTGAGTTCGAGTTCAGTGAGGATTGCAAACAAGCATTTGATAAGCTGAAGACCGCCATGACTCAAGCTCCAATTACCAGACTGGAGCCAGCCATTTAAAATCATGTGGGATGCTTCTAATCATGCAGTAGGAGCGGTGATGAGCGGATATTTTATACGCTTTTTGGGGTTAATTTCATGTAGTTTTTAGGATGTTTTAGTTAAGTTTTTAGTATATTTTCATTAGTTTCTAGGAAAATTTTATATTTCTGGACTTTACTATGAGTTTGTGTGCTTTTTTGTAATTTTAGGTATTTTCTGACTGAAATTGAGGGAGCTGAGCAACAATCTGATTCGGGCTGAAAAAGGATTGCTGATGCTGTTGTATTCTGACCTCTCTGCACTCGGAATGGATTTTCTGGAGCTACAAGAGTCCAATTGGCGCACTTCCAATTGCGTTGGAAAGTAGACATCCAGGGCTTTCCAGCAATATATAATAGTCCATACTTTGCTCAAGGATAAACGACGTAAAGTGGCATTCAACGCCAGTTCCATGTTGCAGTCTGGCGTCCAGCGCCAGAAACAGGTTACAAGTTGGAGTTCAAAGCCAGAAACAGGTTACAACCTGGCTTTGAATGCCCAAAACAGCCCAGGCACGTGAGAAGCTTAAGTCTTAGCCCCAGCACACACCAAGTGGGCCCCAGAAGTGGATTTCTGCACTATCTATCATAGTTTACTCATTTTCTGTAAACCTAGGTCACTAGTTTAGTATTTAAACAACTTTTAGAGATTTATTTTGTATCTCATAACATTTTAGATCTGAAATTTGTACCTTTTGGTAGCATGAGTCTCTAAACCCCATTGTTGGGGGTGAGGAGCTCTGCATCGTCTCGATGAATTAAGGCAAGTACTTCTATTTTCCATTCAAACATGCGTGTTCCTATCTAAGATATTCATTCGCGCTTAATTATGGAGAAAGTGATGATCCGTGACACTCATCACCTTCCTCAACCCATGAACGTGTGCATGATAACCACCTCCATTCTATATTAGATTGAATGAGTATCTCTTAGATTCCATAATCAGAATCTTCGTGGTATAAGCTAGAATTGATGGCGTCATTCAGGAGAATCCGAAAAGTCTAAACCTTGTCTGTGGTATTCCGAGTAGGATTCTGGGATTGGATGACTGTAACGGGCTACAAACTCGCGAGTGTTGGGCGTAGTGATAGACGCAAAAGGATAGTAAATCCTATTCCAGAAAGCTTGATCGAGAACCTCTAGATGATTAGCCGTGCTGTGACAGAGCATTTGGACCATTTTCACTGAGGAGATGGGAAGTAGCCATTGACAACGGTGACACCTTACATAGAGCTTGCCATGGAAGGAACTTTGCACTTTTGCATGCATGAGGAAAGAGGAATACAAGAGAAAAACTGAAATTCAGAAGACAAAGCATCTCCAAAACCCCAACATATTCTCCATTACTGCATAATAAGTATTTATTTCATACTCTCTTATTTTTCGTAATTCAATTTGATAAGTGAATTGTTTTCTTGACTAAGAGTTACAAGATAACCATAGATTGCTTCAAGCCAACAATCTCCGTGGGATTCGACCCTTACTCACGTAAGGTATTACTTGGACGACCCAGTGCACTTGCTGGTTAGTTGTGCGGAATTACATAGTGTGAAGTAATTTTCGTGCACCAAGTTTTTGGCGCCGTTGCTGGGGATTGTTCGAGTTTGGACAACTGACGGTTTATTTTGTTGCTTAGATTAGGAAAAATTTTTCTTTTTGGTTTAGAGTCTTCTATTATTGTTTTTCGTTGAAATAATTTTTTTTTTAAATCCTTATTTTCTCTTTTTTTTTAATTTTTCGAAATTTTTTTTTAGTTATTAAAAATACTTCTTCAAAACAAGTGTTACATTTATTGCCCAAATTGGCTAGAGCGTTGGTCTATGTTCTTGGTAATTGGGTATCTTCTTGTTAAAATCTTTTTTTTTCTTAAAATAATTTTTCTTTGATTAAATCTTGTGCCAAATTTTAAGTTTGGTGTTTTCTTGTTAATCTTTCTATAATTTTCGAAAATTTTAGTTTGGTTTGCTAAAAGTTTTAAGTTTGGTGTTCTACCTTCATGTTCTTGTGGTTCTTGTGATTCTTCAAAGTGTTCTTGAGTTTTCCTTGTGTCTTGATCTTAAAATTTTTAAGTTTGGTGTTCCTTGCTGTTTTTCCTCCAAAATTTTCGAAAACAAGGAGCATTAGATCTAAAAATTTTAAATCTTGTGCTATTTTATTGTTTTTCTCTTTCCTTATTAAATTCAAAAAAAATATCTTTTCTAACTATTTTTAAGCTAATATTTCGAAATTCTTCATAAAAATTCAGATTTCAATTTCAAAAATTTTATCCTATCAATCTTAGTTGTCAAGTTTTTTTTTAAAAAAAAATCATATCTTTTTCAAAACCTCCTAACCACTTATTCTCTCTCTTCATTTTTTTTCGAAAATCCTCTTAAAATATTTTCAATTTTTTTTATTTTATTATAGTTTTATTATTTCAAAAATTTTTTTATAATAAAATAAATAAAATAAAGCCACATCATCTCCCTTTCTGCATCATGGATCTAAGTGGAAATGAACAGTCCAGAAGCACTCTGGGGTCATATGCTAACCCCACTACTGCTTCATATGGGAGTGGTATCTGTATACCCTCCATCAGAGTCAGTAGCTTTGAGTTGAATCCTCAGCTCATTATCATGGTGCAGCAAAGTTGCCAGTATTCTGGTCTTTCACAGGAAGAACCTACAGAGTTTCTGGCACAGTTTTTACAGATTGCTGACACAGTACATGATAAGGAAGTAGATCAGGATGTCTACAGATTATTACTGTTTCCATTCGCTGTAAAAGACCAAGCTAAGAGGTGGTTAAATAACCAACCTAAGGCTAGCATAAAGACATGGAAACAGCTGACAGAAAAATTTCTGAATCAATACTTTTCTCCAAAACGGATGACACAGCTAAGGCTGGACATCCAAGGCTTTAAACAAGGAGATAATGAATCTCTTTACGATGCCTGGGAGAGATACAGAGAGATGCTAAAAAAATGCCCCTCTGAGATGTTTTCAGAGTGGGTTCAGCTAGACATCTTCTATTATGGGCTTACAGAAAGAGCTCAGATGTCTCTAGACTACTCAGCTGGTGGATCTATCCACATGAGGAAGACAATTGAAGAAGCTCAAGAGCTCATTGATACAGTTCCCAGAAATCAGCATCTGTACTTAAGTAGCGAACCTTCCATGAAAGAAGAGGCTAAAACAGTGACTACTGAACTCAGTCCTGCTGAACAAGCTACTGAATTCAATCAGCAATTGGATTTTCTAACAAAACAGTTAGCCGAATTGAAGGAGAGACTACAAGAGACAACGATGGCTAATATAAATATGGAAGAAAAATTAAAGCAAACAAAGCAGCAGCTGTCAAAACAAATAACAGAAGAATGCCAAGCAGTTCAATTAAGAAGTGGGAAAATATTAAATATCCCACCTCAAGGCAGCAGGAAGCCAAGAAATGAGCAAACTACCCAAATTCTATCTGAGGACAGTAAGAGCCCGGGGAAAAATAATTCTGGCGCTAAAACGCCAGAAATTGGGTGGAAGGCTGGCGCTGAACGCCCAAACCATGCTCAGGACTGGCGTTCAACGCCAGAAACAAGCAAGGAACTGGCATTGAACGCCCAAAGGAAGCATAGTTCTGGCGTTCAGACGCCAGGAACAGATGAGGAGTTGGCGTCTGACGTCACTCCAGCTTCCAAGCCTGGCACTCAATTGCCAGTGAGGGATCAGACACACACAAGTGCTGATGACAACCCCTCTAAAAGGGCTTCTTCAACCACTTCTGTAGGAAATAAACCTGCAGCAACCAAAGTTGAGGAATATAAAGCCAAGATACCTTATCCTCAAAAACTACGCCAAGAAGAGCAAGATAATCAATTTGCTCGCTTTGCAGATTATCTCAGGACTCTTGAAGTAAAGATTCCGTTTGCAGAAGCACTTGAGCAAATACCTTCTTATGCCAAGTTCATGAAAGAGATCTTAAGTCATAAGAAGGATTGGAGAGAAACTAAAAAAGTTCTCCTCACTGAAGAATGCAGTGAAGTCATTCTAAAAAGCTTCCCTGAAAAGCTTAAAGATCCCGGAAGCTTTCTGATACCATGCATATTAGAGGGTAATTGCACCAAGACAGCCTTATGTGATCTTAGGGCAAGCATCAACCTAATACCTGCATCCACTATCAGAAAGCTTGGTTTAACTGAAGAAGTTAAACCAACCTGGATATGTCTCCAACTTGCTGATGGCTCCATTAAATACCCATCAGGCGTGATTGAGGACATGATTGTCAGGGTTGGGCCATTCGCCTTTCCCATTGACTTCGTAGTGCTGGAGATGGAGGAGCACAAGAGTGCTACTTCCATTCTAGGAAGACCTTTCCTAGCAACTGGACGAACTCTCATTGATGTTCAAAAGGGGGAAGTCACCCTGAGAGTCAATGAGGATGAGTTTAAGTTGAATGCTGTCAATGCCATGCAGCATCCAGACACACCAAAAGACTGTATGAAAATTGATCTTATTGACTCTTTGGTGGAGGAGATCAACATGGCTGAGAGTCTCGAATCAGAGCTGGAAAACATCTTTAAAGATGTTCCGCCTGATCTAGAGGATTCAGAGGAATTGAAAGAGTCTCTGAAATTTCCTCAAGAAGAGGAAAAACCTCCTAAACCCGAGCTCAAACCATTACCACCATCCCTGAAATATGCATTTCTGGGAGAAGGTGATACTTTTCCAGTGATCATAAGCTCTGCTTTAAATCCACAGGAAGAGGAAGCACTAATTCAAGTGCTAAAGACAAACAAGACAGCTCTTGGGTGGTCCATAAGTGACCTTAAGGGCATAAGCCCAGCTAGATGCATGCACAATATCTTATTGGAGGACAACGCTAAGCCAGTGGTTCAACCACAGAGGCGGCTAAATCCTGCAATGAAGGAAGTGGTGCAGAAAGAGGTCACCAAATTACTGGAGGCTGGGATTATTTATCCTATTTCTGATAGCCCCTGGGTGAGCCCTGTTCAAGTTGTCCCCAAAAAGGGAGGCATGACAGTGGTTCATAATGAAAAAATGAACTGGTTCCTACAAGAACAGTTACAGGGTGGCGCATGTGTATTGACTACAGAAGGCTCAATACAGCCACCAGGAAGGATCATTTTCCTTTACCATTCATAGACCAGATGCTAGAGAGACTAGCAGGTCATGATTATTACTACTTTTTGGACGGCTATTCAGGCTACAACCAAATTGCAGTAGATCCCCAAGATCAAGAGAAAACAGCATTCACATGTCCATCTGGAGTATTTGCTTACAGAAGGATGCCATTTGGGCTGTGTAATGCACCTGCAACCTTTCAGAGATGCATGCTCTCTATTTTCTCTGATATGGTGGAAAATTTTCTGGAAGTCTTCATGGATGACTTCTCAGTATATGGAGACTCATTCAGCTCATGTCTTGATCACCTGACACTGGTTTTGAAAAGATGCCAAGAGACCAACCTGGTTTTAAACTGGGAAAAATGTCACTTTATGGTGACTGAAGGGATTGTCCTTGGGCATAAAATATCAAACAAGGGAATAGAGGTGGATCAAGCTAAAATAGAGGTAATTGAAAAATTACCACCACCTGCCAATGTTAAGGCAATCAGAAGCTTTCTGGGGCATGCAGGATTCTATAGGAGGTTTATAAAGGATTTTTCAAAATTGCAAAACCTCTAAGCAACCTGCTAGCTGCTGACATGCCATTTTTGTTTGACACAAAGTGCCGGTAGGCGTTTGAAACTCTGAAAGCTAAGCTGGTCACAGCACCAGACTAGACATTACCATTCGAATTAATGTGTGATGCCAGTGATCACGCCATTGGTGCAGTACTGGGGCAGAGGCATGACAAACTTCTGCATGTCATTTATTATGCTAGCTGTGTTTTAAATGATGCCCAAAAAAATTACACAACCACAGAAAAGGAATTGCTTGCAGTGGTCTATGCCATTGACAAGTTTAGATCATACTTAGTAGGATCAAAAGTGATTGTGTACACTGACCATGCTGCTCTTAAATATCTACTTACAAAGCAGGATTCAAAACCCAGGCTTATAAGATGGGTATTGCTTCTGCAAGAGTTTGATATAGAAATAAGAGACAGAAAAGGGACAGAAAACCAAGTGGCGAATCATCTGTCCCGAATAGAGCCAGTAGAAGGGGCGCCCTCTCCCTCTATTGAGATCTCTGAAACCTTTCCGGATGAGTATTTGTTCGCCATTCAGGAAACACCATGGTTTGTAGACATTGCAAACTATAAAGCTGCAAGGTTCATACCCAAGGCGTACAGCAGGCAACAAAAGAAAAAATTAATTTCTGATGCAAAGTACTACTTGTGGGATGAACCCTATCTCTTTAAGAGATGTGCAGACGGAATAATCCGTAGGTGTGTGCCTAGAGAAGAAGCACAGAGCATCTTATGGCATTGCCATGGGTCACAATATGGAGGTCATTTCGGAGGTGAGCGAACAGCCACCAAGGTCCTCCAATGTGGTTTCTACTGGCCTACACTCTACAGAGATTCCCGAGAGTTTGTACGTAACTGTGACAGTTGCCAGAGAGCTGATAATTTGCCTCATAGTTACGCCATGCCTCAACAAAGAATCTTGGAGATTGAGTTGTTTGATGTATGGGGAATTGATTTCATGGGGCCTTTTCCACCATCATACTCAAACACTTATATTCTGGTGGCAGTTGACTATGTATCAAAATGGGTAGAGGCCATTGCCACACCCACCAATGATACTAAAACAGTGCTGAAGTTCCTCCAGAAATATATATTCAGCAGGTTTGGTGTCCCTAGGGTACTAATCAGTGATGGAGGCACTCACTTCTGCAACAAACAGCTTTACTCTGCCATGGTACGGTATGGGATTCGCCAAAAGGTGGCGACTCCATATCATCCACAGACAAATGGGCAAGCTGAAGTTTCTAACAGAGAACTGAAAAGAATCCTGGAACGGACTGTAAATACCCGTAGAAAGGATTGGGCACGAAGCTTGGATGATGCTCTGTGGGCTTACAGAACAGCATTCAAGACTCCTATAGGGACCTCTCCGTACCAACTTGTGTATGGTAAGGCTTGTCACCTGTCCGTGGAACTGGAACATAAGGCCTACTGGCCAACCAGATTCCTAAACTTTGATGCCAAATTAGCTGGAGAAAAAATATTGCTCCAGCTGAATGAGCTAGAGGAATTCAGATTCACTGCTTTCGAAAATGCCAAGCTTTATAAAGAGAAATCTAAAAGGTGGCATGACAGACAGCTGTCATCTAGAATCTTTGAACCAGAACAAAAGGATCTGTTGTTTAACTCTAGGCTTAGGCTATTCCCAGGAAAACTGAAATCCCGGTGGAGGGGACCATATATGATTACAAGTGTATCACCATATGGTTATGTGGAGCTTCAAGACATTAATTCTGATAAGAAGTTCATTGTTAATGGACAGAGAATCAAGCACTATCTTGAAGGCAATGTTGAGCAAGAGTGCTCAAGGCTAAAGCTAGATTAAAAGCTCAGCAAGGTCCAGCTAAAGACAATAAAGAAGCGCTTGCTGGGAGGTAACCCAGCCATTGGGAAAACTTTTTCTGTTATTTTTCCCTATTCTTGATTTTATTTGTTTATATAAAGTTCATTGCTACTAAGGTAAAGAGTCAATTGTATAAGTTCACAGGGTTACAGAAGGATTCAGCACACAAAACAGAGAAAGAGAGCTCACTGGCAAGAAAATGCCAGTAAAAGTCTGTTTTGGGCGTTCAACGCCCAAAAGAAGCATCCACTGGGCGTTGAACGCCAGTAAGGATAGCTATCTGGGCGTTAAACGCCAGAAAGAAGCATCTTCTGGGCGTTGAACGCCAGAAAGAAGCTTCTTCTGGGCGTTTAACGCCAGATTTACAGCGTCCTGGGCGTTCAGAAAAACGCCCAGTGACAAAGGAGTTCCCGGCGTTCAACGCCAGAAAGAAGCAACAGCTGGGCGTTGAACGCCCAGGAGAAGCAGCAATTGGGCGTTAAACGCCCAAAACATGCAGCGTTTGGGCGTTTAACGCCAGGATGGTGGGGAGGAGGTAAATTCGTTTTTACTTCATATTTTTCATTTTAATTTTAATTTTCATGTTTCAATTCATGATTTCTTGCATAAACATGTTACAAACCCTAATTTCTAAAATCCCTAATTTCTAAAAACCCTACTTTAAAAATATCAAATGTATCTTAATCCATAAACACAAATTCTTTTTCAATCCAATCCAACTCTTTTTCAAAAATTTCCAAAACAAATCTATCTCTTTTCCTTTTAAAATCCTTTCAACTCATCCATATCTTTTTCAAATCTCCACATTATCTTTTTCAAAATCCAAATTTATCTTTTTCAAATATCTTTCATATCTTTTCAATTTTAAATCACATCTTTTCATATCATACTTATTTTTTATAAATCATATCTTCTATCTTATCTTTTTTAAAAAAATTTTCGAAAACCCACCCCCTCCCTTTTAAATCCACATTCGGCCTCCCTCCTCTCATCCACCATTCGACACTAGCTCTCCTTCTATCCCTCTCCTTTCTTTTCTTTTGCTTGAGGACAAGCAAACCTCTAAGTTTGGTGTGTTTATCTGTGATCACTAAATTATACCCACTAAGATCATGGCTCCTAAAGGAAAACAAACCACTCCAAGAGGCAAGAAAGAGAGTATTCCAAAACCACTTTGGAATCAAGGGAAGTTCTTAACCAAAGAACATTCAGACCATTACTACAAAATAATGGGTCTAAGATCAGTGATCCCGGAAGTCAAGTTCGATCTGAAGGAAGATGAATATCCGGAGATCCAAGAGCAGATTCGAAACAGGAACTGGGAAGTCCTAGCTAATCCTGAAACAAAAGTGGAAAGGAATATGGTTCAGGAGTTCTACGTTAATCTGTGGCAAACATACAGACAGAGAATATCTGGAACTGCCCTCTATGACTATCGGACTATGGTCAGAGAAAAGATTGTTCACATCCACTCTGACAAAATCAGGGAGATCTTTAAGCTACCTCAGCTGAAAGATGATCCAGACTCCTTCAATAGGAGAATGATGAGAACAAACAAGGGCCTGGATAAGATTCTAGAGGATATATGCATCCCTGGAGCCAGGTGGACCACCAGCAGCAAGGGTGTCCCAAATCAACTCAAGAGAGAAGATCTCAAACCAGTCGCCAGAGGATGGCTGGACTTCATTGGGCGTTCTATATTGCTCACTAGCAACGGTTCTGAAGTCACCGTCAAAAGAGCAGTGATGATCCATTGCATTATGTTGGGAAAAGAAGTGGAAGTTCATCAACTGATTCCATCTGAATTTTACATACTTGCAAACAAGAACTCCAAAGATGCCAGGTTGGCTTATCCAAGCCTAATCTCTATGCTCTGCAAAGATGCTAGAGTAAGGATGGGAATAATGGAGTACATCTCAGTGGAGCAACCAATCACTAAAACCACAATGAAAAAACAACAAATACAGGATGACCCCATCAAGAGGAGGGCGCAAGAATTCCTCCCGGAAGTCCCTCAATTTGAATATAGGGAACAGCTTGAAGCATCTGTCACCAAGTTGCAAGAATCTATGGACCAAATAAAGGAAGAACAGCAAAATCAAAACAGTATGCTCTGCAAACTGCTCAGGGAACAAGAAGAGCAAGGGCGTGACTTAAAGGAACTGAAGCGTCAGAAGTTATCTCTTGAAGGACCAAGCACTCCGCAGACTAGAGGAACATCCACATCCCAAACTCAAGGTTGTTGAGCTCTAATATTAACCCTAACTCTGTGATAATTGTTCTTATTTTTAGTTTTACCTTAGAAGTTATAGTAGTAATTAGTAGTTATTTTATCTCCAATTAAGCTATAATTTATTTTTCTCATCATCATTAAACACGAATAAAATAGAAGATTTTCTTTAGAATAAGGAGGCAATATTTTTCGAATTTTTAATAAAACAAATTCTAATTGTTTACATGTGGTGGCAATGCTTTCTGCCTTCTGAATGAATGCCTGAATAGAGCATATGTCTTTGGAATTTGATGTTCTTGAATGTTAAATATGTTGGCTCTTGAAAGAATAATGAACATGAGACATGTTATTGATAATCTGAAAAATCATAAAAATGATTCTTGAAGCAAGAAAAAGCAGTGAATACAAAGCTTGCAAAAAAAAAAGCAAGCAGAAAAAGCCAATAGCCCTTAAAACCAAAAGGCAAGGGTAGTAAAAAGGATCCAAGGCTTTGAGCATCAGTGGATAGGAGGGCCTAAGGGAATCAAATCCTGGTCTAAGCGGCTAAACCAAGCTGTCCCTAACCATGTGCTTGTGGTGTGAAGGTGTCAACTGAAAACTTGAGACTGAGCGGTTAAAGTCAAGGTCCAAAGCAAAAAGAAGAGTGTGCTTAAGAACCTTGGACACCTCTAATTGGGGACTTTAGCAAATCTGAGTCACAATCTGAAAAGGTTCACCCAATTATGTGTCTGTGGCATTTATGTATCCGGTGGTAATACTGGAAAACAAAGTGCTTAGGGCCACGACCAAGACTCATAAAAGTAGCTGTGTTCAAGAATCAACATACTGAACTAGGAGAATCAATAACACTATCTGAATTCTAAGTTCCTATAGATGCCAATCATTCTGAGCTTCAATGGATAAAGTGAGATGCCAAAACTGTTCGGAAGCAAAAAAAAGCTACTAGTCCCGCTCATTTAATTAGAATCTGAGCTTCACTCAAAAACTCTGAGATATTATTGCTTCGTGACTTATTTGTATTCTATTTTATTTGTCTAGTTGCTTGGGGACAAGCAACAGTTTAAGTTTGGTGTTGTGATGAGCAGATATTTTATACGCTTTTTGGGGTTAATTTCATGTAGTTTTTAGGATGTTTTAGTTAAGTTTTTAGTATATTTTCATTAGTTTCTAGGAAAAATTCATATTTCTGGACTTTACTATGAGTTTGTGTGCTTTTCTGTAATTTCAGGTATTTTCTGACTGAAATTGAGGGAGCTGAGCAAAAATCTGATTCGGGCAGAAAAAGGATTGCTGATGCTGTTGGATTCTGACCTCTCTGCACTCGGAATGGATTTTCTGGAGCTACAGGAGTCCAATTGGCGCGCTTCTAATTGCGTTGGAAAGTAGACATCCAGAGCTTTCCAGAAATATATAATAGTCCATACTTTTCTCAAGGATAGATGACGTAAACTGGTGTTCAATTCCAGTTCCATGTTGCAGTCTGGCGTCCAGCGCCAGAAACAAGTTACAAGTTGGAGTTCAACGCCAGAAACAGGTTACAACCTGGCGTTGAACGCCCAAAACAGCCCAGGTACGTGAGAAGCTTAAGTCTTAGCCCCAGCACACATCAAGTGGGCCCCAGAAGTGGATTTCTGCACTATCTATCATAGTTTACTCATTTTCTGTAAACCTAGGTTACTAGTTTAGTATTTAAACAACTTTTAGAGATTTATTTGTATCTCATGACATTTTAGATCTGAAATTTGTACCTTTTGGCAGCATGAGTCTCTAAACCCCATTGTTGGAGGTGAAGAGCTCTGCAGCGTCTCGATGAATTAATGCAAGTACTTCTATTTTCCATTCAAATATGCGTGTTCCTATCTAAGATATTCATTCGCGCTTAATTATGGAGAAAGTGATGATCCGTGACACTCATCACCTTCCTCAACCCATGAATGTGTGCATGGCAACCACCTCATTTCTATATTAGATTGAATGAGTATCTCTTAGATTCCATAATCAGAATCTTCGTGGTATAAGCTAGAATTGATGGCGTCATTCAGGAGAATCCGGAAAGTCTAAACCTTGTTTGTGGTATTCCGAGTAGGATTCTGGGATTGGATGACTGTGACAGGCTTCAAACTCGCGAGTGCTGGGCGTAGTGACAGACGTAAAAGGATAGTAAATCCTATTCCAGAAAGCTTGATCGAGAACCTCTAGATGATTAGCCGTGCTGTGACAGAGCATTTGGACCATTTTCACTGAGGAGATGGGAAGTAGCCATTGACAACGGTGACACCTTACATAGAGCTTGCCATGGAAGGAACTTTGCACTTTTGCATGCATGAGGGAAGAAGAATACAAGAGAAAAACTGAAATTCAGAAGACAAAGCATCTCCAAAACCCCAACATATTCTCCATTACTGCATAATAAGTATTTATTTCATACTCTCTTATTTTTCGTAATTCAATTTGATAAGTGAATTGTTTTCCTGACTAAGAGTTACAAGATAACCATAGATTGCTTCAAGCCAACAATCTCCGTGGGATTTGACCCTTACTCACGTAAGGTATTACTTGGACGACCCAGTGCACTTGCTGGTTAGTTGTGCGGAATTACATAGTGTGAAGTAATTTTCGTGCACCAAGCGGCGCTGGCTCAGCGTGAAGGTAAGGATCCTTTTGTAATTGCTTATGCGTCTAAGACTTTAGACGCCGCTCAGTCTAATTACACTACTACTGAGAAAGAGCTTCTTGCTATTGTTTTTGCTCTGCATAAATTCCGAGCCTATTTACTTGGTGCTAAAGTAGTAGTGTACTCAGACCACGCAGCTCTAAAGTATCTATTAGCTAAAAAAGAATCCAAACCAAGGCTTATACGTTGGATACTGCTACTACAAGAATTTGATTTAGAAATTAAGGATAGAAGTGGTAACCAGAATCTAGTGGCAGACCACTTGAGTCACCTTGAGCACATTACGGATGCCTCCACTCCTATAAATGATAATTTCCCATTCGACAACTTACAAGCAGTATCTGAAGTAGTCCCTTGGTATGCGCCTATAGCTAATTATCTAGTCAACCGCACTTTTCCTCCAGACTTTACTAAGCATCAAAGAGACAAGCTGAAAAGCGAGTCCAAATATTATATATGGGATGACCCATATTTATGGCGGTGTGGTGCTGACCAGGTAATTAGACGATGTGTGCCTCAATCAGAACTCCAATCCATTTTAGAGGCCTGCCACTCATCTGAGAGTGGAGGACATTTTGGTCCTCAGAGAACAGCTAGAAAAATTTTAAACTGTGGATTCTGGTGGCCTACTCTTTTTAAAGACGCTGCTGAATTTTGCAAATCTTGTTCCCCATGCCAAAGATTTGGTAATATATCCAAGAGGGATGAGATGCCTCAACAGATTATTCTTTTTTGTGAAATTTTTTATGTTTGGGGCATTGACTTCATGGGTCCATTTCCAAATTCTAATGGTTACTTTTATATATTGTTAGCTGTGGATTACGTTTCTAAATGGGTGGAAGCAATTCCTACCCGTACTGATGATGCTAACACTGTTGTTCTTTTGTTAGAAACCATATCATCTGTCACTTTGGATCACCACGAGCTATCATGAGCGATTAAGGCACCCATTTTTGTAACAGGAGACTAACAGGATTACTGAAGAAGCATGGGATAATTCATAAAGTGGCAACAGCCTACCATCCCCAGACTAATGGGCAAGCCGAGGTGTCTAACAGAGAAATAAAGCGTATATTGCAGAAGATAGTCAAACCTCATAGAAGAGACTGGAGCACCAGACTACAAGATGCACTCTGGATATACAGAACGGCATACAAGACACCCATTGGGATGAGTCCCTTCCGCTTAGTTTATGGAAAAGCTTGTCACCTCCCAGTTGAAGTAGAGCACAAAGCCTTTTGGGCAGTGAAGGAGTAATAAAAAGTAACTAAAACATACTAAAAACTATGTAAAAATAATGCCAAAAAGGGTATAAATTATCCGCTCATCAATCGTCTACATACAACTCCCAATATGTAGATGCTTTCTCTTGGTCTCCTGCGTATTCTGCCGTGAAGTCGGTGAGGCGTTGAGCTTTAATTATTGTCCGAGTTTCATACCTCAGGTCGAACTCTAACAACTCTATAGCCCATTGAACCATTCTCCCTGCAATATCTGTCTTTTGAAGGACTTGCTTAATGGGTTGGTTCGTTCGTACTTTTATGGTATGCGCTTGGAAATTAGGCCGAAGCCTTCTGGACGCCACTATTAAGGCATATTCAAACTTCTCGAGTTTTTGATACCTTAACTCGGGGCCTTGTAGAACTTTACTGGTAAAGTAAACAGGATGCTGCCCGTCACAGCCACAGCCTTCTTGGCGACAGCCAAATACAAGACAAGTTCTTCTCCGATTTTAGGTTGGGTAAGAACAGGAGGTTGGCCTAAAAACCTCTTGAACTCCTGAAAGGCTTCTTCGCATTCGGGAGTCCATTCGAACTGGCATCCTTTCCTTAGTAGAGAAAAAAGTGGGAGGGATCTCAACGCTGATCCCGCTAGGAATCTAGACAAAGCTGCAAGTCGGCCATTCAGCTGCTGGTTCCTTTAAAGAAGTCGGGCTTTTCATTTCTAGGATCGCTCTACACTTATCGGGATTAGCCTCTATCCCCCTTTGTGTCCCAGGAATATTCTAGCCTCTACTGCAAAGGTGCACTTTGCGGGATTCAATCTCATCCCATACTCTCTTATGGTGCTGAAGACTTGTGAGAGGTCAGTCAACAGGTTGGCCTCATCCTTGGTTTTCATTAACATGTAGTCTACATATACTTCCATTAAACTCCCAAAGTGAGGTGTAAACACCTTGTTCATCAACCTTTGGTATGTGGCTCCTGCATTTTTTAACCCGAATGGCATGACCATATAGCAGTAATTTGCCCTAGATGTGATGAAAGATGTTTTCTCCTTATCCATCTTGTACATCGGGATTTGATTATAACCCGAGTACGCATCCATGAATGACAAGTATTGATACCCTGAGTTGGAATCTACTAGGGTATCAATATTCGGAAGAGGATATAGGTTTTTTGGGCATGCTTTGTTGAGGTCGGTATAATCGACACACATCCTCCATGATAATGCGAAATTGTTACTCTGAGGTTGTAAAATTGTTGTTCGTTCTCTCCTTGGCAATGGCTCCAAAAACGGGTGCACAACACCATGGTCCAGACATAACTTCACAACTTTGCACAACTAACCAGCAAGTGCACTGGGTCATCCAAGTAATAAAACCTTACGTGAGTAAGGGTCGATCCCACGGAGATTGTTGGTATGAAGCAAGCTATGGTCATCTTGTAGATCTCAGTCAGGCGGATATCAAATAGTTATGGAGTTTTTGAATAATAATAAATAAACAGAAAGTAAAGATAGAAATACTTATGTAATTCATTGGTTAGAATTTCAGATAAGCGTATAGAGATGCTTTCGTTCCTCTGAACCTCTGCTTTCCTGCTGTCTTCATCCAATCAATCCTACTCCTTTCCATGGCTGGCTTTATGTAAGGGCATCACCGTTGTCAATGGCTACTTTTCATCCTCTCTGTAAAAATGGTCTGATGCGCTGTCACTGCATGGCTAATCATCTGGAGGCATCACCGTTGTCAATGGCTGCATCCCATCCTCTCTGTCAAAATGGTCCGATGCGCTGTCACTGCATGGCTAATCATCTAGAGGTTCTCGATCATACTGGAATAGGATTTACTATCCTTTTGCGTCTGTCACTACGCCCAGCACTCGCGAGTTTGAAGTTCGTCACAGTCATTCAATCCCTGAATCCTACTCGGAATACCACAAACAAGGTTTAGACTTTCCGGATTCTCATGAATGCCTCCATCAATCTAGCTTATACCACGAAGATTCTGATTAAGAGATCCAAGAGATACTCATTCAATCTAAGGAAGAACGGGACTGGTTGTCAGGCACGCGTTCGTAGGGAATGATGATGATTGTCACGTTCATCACATTCAGGTTGAAGTGCGAATGAATATCTTAGAAGCGGAATAAGTTGAATTGAATAGAAAAACAATAGTACTTTCCATTAATCTTTGAGGAACAGCAGAGCTCCACACCTTAATCTATGGAGTACAGAAACTCTACCGTTTGAAAATACATAAGTGATAATGGTCCAGGCATGGCCGAATGGCCAGCCCCCATGCGTGATCAATATGATCCAAAGATGAACTAAAAATCATAAGATGTCTAATACAATAGTAAAAGGTCCTATTTATACTAAACTAGCTACTAGGGTTTACAGAAGTAAGTAATTGATGCATAAATCCACTTCCGGGGCCCACTTGGTGTGTTCTTGGGCTGAGCTTGAAGTTTACACATGGAGAGGTCATTCTTGGAGTTGAACGCCAGTTTGTAACGTGTTTCTGGCGTTCAACTCTGGCTTGTGACGTGTTTCTGGCGTTTAACTCCAGACTGCAGCGTAGAACTGGCGTTCAACGCCCTTTTGCATCGTCTAAACTCGGCCAAAGTATGGACTATTATATATTGATGGAAAGCCCTGGATGTCTACTTTCCAACACAATTAGAAGCGCATCATTTTGAGTTCTGTAGCTCCAAAAAATCCATTTTGAGTGCAGGGAGGTCAGAATCCAACAGCATCAGCAGTCCTTCTTCAACCTCTGAATCTGATTTTTGCTCAAGTCCCTCAATTTCAGCCAGAAAATACCTAAAATCACAGAAAAACACATAAAATCATAGTAAAGTCCAGAAATGTGAATTTAACATAAAAACTAATAAAAACATCCCTAAAAGTAACTAGATCCTACTAAAAACAATGCCAAAAAGCGTATAAATTATCCGCTCATCACAACACCAAACTTAAATTGTTGCTTGTCCCCAAGCAACTAAAAATCAAATAGGATAAAAAAAAAGAGAATATACTATAAATTCCGAACTATCAATGAAACATAGCTCTAATCAGATGAGCGGGACTTGTAGCTTTTTGCCTCTTGAATAGTTTTGGCATCTTACTTTATCCATTGAGGTTCAGAATGATTGGCATCTATAGGAACTCAGAGTTTAGATAGTGTTATTGATTCTCCTAGTTCAGTATGTTGATTCTTGAACACAACTATTTTATGAGTCTTGGCCGTGGCCCTAAGCACTTTGTTTTCCAGTATTACCACCGGATACATAAATGCCACATACACATAATTGGGTGAACCTTTTCAGATTGTGACTCAGCTTTGCTAAAGTCCCCAATTAGAGGTGTCCAGGGTTCTTAAGCACACTTTGCTTTTGCTTTGGACCTTGACTTTAACCACTCAGTCTCAAGTTTTCACTTGACACCTTCACGCCACAAGCACATGGTTAGGGACAGCTTAGTTTAGCCGCTTAGGCCAGGATTTTATTCCTTTAGGCCCTCCTATCCACTGATGCTCAAAGCCTTGGGATCCTTTTTATTTACCCTTGCCTTTTGGTTTTAAAGGTTATTGGCTTTTTGCTCTTGCCTTTTGGTTTTAAGAGCTTTTGGCTTTTTCTGCTTGCTTTTTCTTTTTCTTTCTATTATTTTTTTTTCCGCCATTTCTCTTTTTTTTCGTAAGCTTTCTGTATTCACTGCTTTTTCTTGCTTCAAGAATCATTTTTATGATTTTTCAGATTATCAAATAACATGTCTCCTTTTCATCATTCTTTCAAGAGCCAACATATTTAACATTCATAAACAACGACTTCAAAAGACATATGCACTGTTCAAGCATTCATTCAGAAAACAAAAAGTGTTGCCACCACATCAAAATAATTAAACTAGTTTCAAGGATGAATTCGAAACCATGTACTTCTTGTTCTTTTATTTTTAAAACATTTTTCATTTAAGAGAGGTGATGGATTCATATTCACTACTTTAAGGCATAGACACTTGAATACTAATGATCATGTAATAAGACACAAATATAGATAAATATTTAATATAAAAACGAAAAACAGAAAATTTAAGAACAAGGAATGAGTCCACCTTAGTGATGGTGGCGTTTTCTCCTTGAGGAACCAATGATGTCCTTGAGTTCTTCTATGTCTCTTCCTTGTCTTTCTTGCTCCTCCCTCATTGCTCTTTGATCTTCTCTAATTTCATGAAGGATGATGGAGTGCTCTTGATGTTCCACCCTTAGTTGCTCCCAATAATTGTGTGGAGGAAAGTGTATCCCCTGAGGTATCTCAGGGATCTATTGATTTGCAGTCAAATATTCTACCACTGAGCTATAGACCCTTGAGATGAATCTCTCCATCTCCTATGACTTAGAGGTGGAAGCTTTTGTCTTCCCTTTCCTCTTTTTAGAGGTTTCTCTGGCCTTAGGTGCCATCAATGGTTATGGAAAAACAACAAAGCTATGCTTTTACCACACCAAACTTAGAATGTTGCTCGCCCTCGAGTAAAAGAAGAAAGAATAGAAGAGGAAGAAGAAGAAGATATGGAGGAGATGGAGGGATGTGTGTATTCGGCTATATAGGTGGGCTTGGGTGGGAAAGAGATTTTGAATTTTGAAGGTAGGAGGGGTGTATGGATGTGAGTGGTGAATGGAAAACAGAAGGGATGGCTATGAATGGAGAGAGAGAGGGTGATATAGGATTATGAGGAGGTAAGGTGAGTGGAGGTATGTGGGGATCCTGTGGGGTCCACAGATCCTGAGGTGTCAAGGAATTGCATCCCTGCACCAATTAGGCATGTAAAATGCCTTTGCATGCAATTCTGGCGTTTAAACGCCGAATTGATGCTTGTTCTGGGCGTTCAGCGCCCAGATGCTTGTTTCTGGTGTTCAGCGCCAGCTCTTCCTCAGTGTGCATTTCTGGCGTTGAACGCCAGCCAAATGCTCCTTACTGGCATTTAAACGCCAGTCAGATCCTCCTCCAGGGTGTGATTTTTCTTCTGCTATTTTTGATTCCGTTTTCAATTTTTATATTTATTTTGTGACTCCACATGATCATGAACCTAATAAAACATGAAAGAACAATAAAAATAAAATAGAATTAGATAAATAAAAATTGGGTTGCCTCCCAACAAGCGCTTCTTTAATGTCAATAGCTTGACAGTGGGCTCTCATGGAGCCTCACAGATGTTCAGAGCATTGTTGAGACTCTCCAACACCAAACTTAGAGTTTGGATATGGGAGTTCAACACCAAACTTAGAGTTTGGTTGTGGCCTCCCAACACCAAACTTAGAGTTTGACTGTGGGGGCTTTGGTTGACTCTGTAGTGAGAGAAGCTTTTCATGCTTCCTCTCCATGGTTACAGAGAGAGATCCTTGAGTTTTAAACACAAGGTTATCCTCATTTAGTTGAAGGATTAATTCTCCTCTGTCCACATCAATCACAGCTCCTGTTGTGGCTAGGAAAGGTCTTCCAAGGATGATGCATTCATCCTCATCCTTCCCAGTATCTAGTATTATGAAATCATCAGGGATGTAAAGGTCTTCAACCTTTACTAACATGTCCTCTACTTGTCCATAAGCCTATTTTCTGGAATTGTCTGCCATCTCTAATGAGATTCTAGCAGCTTGTACCTCAAAGATTCCCAGTTTCTCCATTACAGAGAGTGGCATGAGGTTTATTCCTGACCCCAGGTCACATAGAGCCTTTTCAAAGGTCATGGTGCCTATGGTACAAGGTATTAGGAACTTTCCAGGATCTTGTTTCTTCTGAGGCAATCTCAGTTGATCCAATGTATTTAGTTCATTGGTGAACAGGGGAGGTTCATCTCCCCAAGTCTCATTACCAAATAATTTGGCATTCAGCTTCATGATAGCACCAAGGTACTTGGAAACTTGCTCTTTAGTAGCATCTTCATTCTCTTCAGAAGAAGAATACTCATCAGAGCTCATGAATGGCATAATGAGGTTTAATGGAATCTCTATGGGCTCTAGATGAGCCTCAGAGTCCTTTGGTTCCTCTGAGGGAAACTCCTTATTGATCACTGGACGTCCCAGGAGGTATTCCTTACTGGGATTCACGTCCTCCTCCTCTCTTGTGGGTTCGGCCATGATGGTCAATTCGATGGCCTTGCACTCTCCTTTTGGATTTTCTTCTGTATTGCTTGGGAGAGTACTAGGAGGGATTTCAGTGATTCTTTTACTCAGCTGGCCCACTTGTGCCTCTAAATTTCTAATGGAGGACCTTGTTTCATTCATGAAACTCAGAGTGGCCTTAGATAGATCAGAGACTAAGTTTGCTAAATTAGAGGTATTTTATTCAGAGTTCTCTGTCTGTTGCTGAGCGGATGATGGAAAAGGCTCGCTATTCCTAAACCTGTTTCTTCCACCATTATGAAAGCCTTGTTGAGGCTTTTGTTGATCCTTCCATGAGAGATTTGGGTGATTTCTCCATGAGGGATTATAAGTGTTCCCATAGGGTTCACCCATGTAATTTACCTCTGCTATTGCAGGGTTCTCAGGATCATAAGCCTCTTCTTCAGAAGATGCCTCTTAAGTACTGTTGGATGCAGCTTGCATTCCATTCAGACTCTGAGAAATCATATTGACTTGCTGAGTCAATATTTTTTTCTGAGCCAATATGGCATTCAGAGTATCAATTTCAAGAACTTCCTTCTTTTGAGGCATCCCATTACTCACAGGATTCCTCTCAGAAGTGTACATGAACTGGTTATTAGCAACCATGTCAATGAGTTTTTGAGCTTCTGCAGGCATTTTCTTTAGGTGAATGGATCCACCTGCAGAAGTATCCAATGACATCTTAGCTAATTCAGACAGACCATCATAGAATATATCCAGGATGGTCCATTCTAAAAGTATGTCAGAAGGACACTTTTTGGTCAGTTGCTTGTATCTCTCCCAAGCTTCATAGAGGGATTCACCTTCTTTCTGTCTGAAGGTTTGAACATCCACTCTAAGCTTACTCAGCTTTTGAGGAGGGAAGAACTTGGCTAAGAAAGCCATGACCAACTTATCCCAAGAGTTCAGGCTATCTTTGGGTTGAGAGTCCAACCACACTCTAGCTCTGTCTCTTACAGCAAACGGGAAAAGCATAAGCCTGTAGACCTCGGGATCAACCCCATTGGTCTTAACAGTATCACAGATCTGCAAGAAGTCAGTTAAGAACTAAAAAGGATCTTCAGATGGAAGTCCATGAAACTTGCAGTTCTGCTGCATCAGAGAAACTAATTGAGGTTTCAGCTCAAAATTGTTTGCTCCAATGGCAGGAATGGAGATGCTTCTTCCATGTAAATTGGAATTAGGTGCAGTAAAGTCACCAAGCATCCTCCTTGCATTATTGTTGTTAGGTTCGGCTGCCATCTCCTTTTCTTGTTTGAATTTTTCAGTAAGGTTGTCTCTGGATTGTTGTAATTTAGCTTCTCTTAGTTTCCTCTTCATAGTCCTTTCAGGTTCTAGATCAGCTTCAACAAGAATGCCCTTTTCCTTGTCCCTGCTCATAAGAAAGAGAAGAGAACAAGAAAAGAAGAGGAATCCTCTATGTCACAGTAAAGAGGTTCCTTGTTGTTAGTAGAAGGAGAAAGGGAATTGGAGTGGAGAAGGATGGATAATCCAAACACAAGGGTGAGGATAGGAGCGGTAATTTGAGATGAGGAGATGTGTTAGTGAATGAATTAAATAAATAGAAGAAGATGAGAGAGAGAAGTTTTCGAAAATAATTTTTGAAAAGGAGTTGATGATTTTCGAAAATTAAAGGGGAAATAAAATTAAAATTAAAATTTAAAATAATTAATTAATTAAAAAGAATTTTTGAAAAAGAGGGAGGTATTTTCGAAAATTAGAGAGGGGAGAGTAGTTAGGTGGTTTTGAAAAAGATAAGAAACAAACAAAAAGTCAATTAGTTAGTTGAAAAAGATTTGAAAATCAATTTTGAAAAGATAAGAAGATTAGAAGTTAGAAAAGATATTTTAAAATCAAATTTTTGAAAAAGATATGATTTAAAAAGATATGATAGAAAGATATGATTAAAATTAGTTTTGAAAAAGATTTGAATTTTAAAATCAAAATTAATGACTTGAATCACAAGTAATCACAAGATATGATTCTAGAACTTAAAGTTTGAATCTTTCTTAACAAGAAAGTAACAAACTTGAAATTTTTTAATCAAAACATTAATTGTTGATAATATTTTCAAAAATTATGAGATAAAATTAAGAAAAAGATTTTTGAAAAATTTTTGTAAAATTTTCGAAAATAAATAAGAAAAATGAAAAAGATTTGATTTTTGAAAAAGATTTTGAAAAGATAAGATTTTTAAATTGAAAATTTGATTTGACTCATAAGAAACAATTGAATTTTAAAAATTTTTGAAAAAGTCAATCCAAAACAAATGATGAAAGATATTTTTTTTATTTTTGAATTTTTAATGATGAAAGAGAAAAACATCAAAAAGACTCTATGCATGAAAATTTTGGATCAAAACAAATGATGCATGCAAGAACATTATGAATGTCAAGATGAACACCAAGAACACTTTGAAGATTATAATGAACATCAAGAACATATTTTTTTGAAAATTTTTATATGCAAAGAAAACATGCAAGACACCAAACTTAGAAATCTTTCATGTTTAGACACCATGAATACAAAAATGCACATGAAAAACAACAAAAGATACAAAACAAGAAAATTTAAAGATCAAACAAGAAGACTTACCAAGAACAACTTGAAGATCATGAAGAACACTATGAATGCATGTTTTTTCAAAAATTACATAAATTTTTAGAAAAATGCAATTGACACCAAACTTAAAAATTGACTCAAGACTCAAACAAGAAACACAAAAATATTTTTTTTTGAATTTTTTTATTTTATGAATTTTTTTGTTATTTTTCGAAATTTATTTGAAAAAGGAAAATAAGGATTCCAAAATTTTTAATATGAATTCCAGGAATCCTGCACTCTTAGTCTAAAGCTTCAGTCCAGGAATTAGACATTGCTCACTATCCATCCAAGCTTTCAGTGAAAGCTCTGGTCCAAAACACTAGACATGGCCAATGGCCAGCCAAGCTTCAGCAGATACCTATCAATCATACAACAGCTGATACTTCATCCAACTTCATATACTTATAAGTGGAAGCCTCAGTCCAAGAATTAGACATGGCTTTACAGCCAGCCAGGCTTCATCATGCTTCATGAAACTCTAGAATTCTTTCTTAAAAATTCTGAAGAACATAAATTAAAAAAAAATATTTTTTTGTTTTTTTTGTTTTTTTTTTTTAGAAACTTAAAAGAATAAAAACAAAAACTTAAAATTAAAATAAATTTACCTAATTTGAGCAACAAGATGAACCGTCAGTTGTCCAAACTCGAACAATCCCCGGCAACAGCGCCAAAAACTTAATAATGCGAAATTGTTACTCTGAGGTTGTAAAATTGTTGTTCGTTCTCTCCTTGGCAATGGCTCCAAAAACGGGTGCACAACACCATGGTCCAGACATAACTTCACAACTTCGCACAACTAACCAGCAAGTGCACTGGGTCGTCCAAGTAATAAAACCTTACGTGAGTAAGGGTCGATCCCACAGAGATTGTTGGTATGAAGCAAGCTATGGTCATCTTGTAGATCTCAGTCAGGCGGATATCAAATAGTTATGGAGTTTTTGAATAATAATAAATAAACAGAAAGTAAAGGTAGAAATACTTATGTAATTCATTGGTTAGAATTTCAGATAAGCGTATAGAGATGCTTTCGTTCCTCTGAACCTCTGCTTTCTTGCTGTCTTCATCCAATCAATCCTACTCCTTTCCATGGCTGGCTTTATGTAAGGGCATCACCGTTGTCAATGGCTACTTTTCATCCTCTCTGTGAAAATGGTCCGATGCGCTGTCACTGCATCGCTAATCATCTGGAGGCATCACCGTTGTCAATGGCTGCATCCCATCCTTTCTGTGAAAATGGTCGATGCGCTGTCACTGCATGGCTAATCAACTAGAGGTTCTCGATCATACTGGAATAGGATTTACTATCCTTTTGCGTCTGTCACTACGCCCAGCACTCGCGAGTTTGAAGTTCGTCACAGTCATTCAATCCCTGAATCCTACTCGGAATACCACAGACAAGCTTTAGACTTTTCGGATTCTCATGAATGCCGCCATCAATCTAGCTTATACCACGAAGATTCTGATTAAGAGATCCAAGAGATACTCATTCAATCTAAGGTAGAACGGGAGTGGTTGTCAGGCATGCGTTCGTAGGGAATGATGATGATTGTCACGTTCATCAAATTCAGGTTGAAGTGCGAATGAATATCTTAGAAGTGGAATAAGTTGAATTGAATAGAAAAATAGTAGTACTTTGCATTAATCTTTGAGGAACAGCAGAGCTCCACACCTTAATCTATGGAGTGCAGAAACTCTACCGTTTGAAAATACATAAGTGATAATGGTCCAGGCATAGCTGAATGGCCAGCCTCCATGCGTGATCAATATGATCCAAAGATGAATAAAAATCATAAGATGTCTAATACAATAGTAAAAGGTCCTATTTATACTAAACTAGCTACTAGGGTTTACAGAAGTAAGTAATTGATGCATAAATCCACTTCCGGGGCCCACTTGGTGTGTTCTTGGGCTGAGCTTGAAGTTTGCACGTGGAGAGGTCATTCTTGGAGTTGAACGCCAGTTTGTAACGTGTTTCTGGCGTTCAACTCTGGCTTGTGACGTGTTTCTGGCGTTTAACTCCAGACTGCAGTGTAGAACTGGCGTTCAACGCCCTTTTGTGTCGTCTAAACTCGGCCAAAGTATGGACTATTATATATTGCTGGAAAGCCCTGGATGTCTACTTTCCAACGCAATTAGAAGCGCGCCATTTTGAGTTCTGTAGCTCCAAAAAATCCACTTTGAGTGCAGGGAGGTCAGAATCTAACAGCATCAGCAGTCCTTCTTCAACCTCTGAATCTGATTTTTGCTCAAGTCCCTCAATTTCAGCTAGAAAATATCTGAAGTCACAGAAAAACATACAAACTCATAGTAAAGTCCAGAAATGTGAATTTAACATAAAAACTAATAAAAACATCCCTAAAAGTAACTAGATCCTACTAAAAACAATGCCAAAAAGCGTATAAATTATCCGCTCATCACTCCACTTACCATTTTGTTTCTTGACTAGCACCACATTCACCAGCCAGGCTGGATACTTGACTTCCTTGATGAAACCTGCCTCTAGGAGGGCTTGCACTTGTTCTTCGACCACTTGAGCCCGTTCGGGACCAATTTTCTGTCTTCTTTGCTGGACAGGTTGGGCTCCCGGGTAAATAGCCAATTTATGCGATATGAGTTCGAGGTCTATCCCTGGCATGTCTAAAGCTTTCCAGGCGAAGAGGTCCGAATTTTCTTGTAGGAGCTTTGTCAGCTTCTGCTTCAAATCTTCTGCTAAGTTGGCTCCTATGTTGGTGTTTTTCCCATCTTCTTGCCCTATCTGAACTTCCTCGGTCTTCCCTCCGGGCTGTGGTCACAATTCTTCTTTAGCTCGAACTCCCCCGAGTTCAATAGCGTTAACTTCTTTGCCTTTACCTCTCAGGTTCAGGCTTTCGTTGTAACACTTTCTCGCCAGCTTCTAATCTCCTCTGATGGTGGTGATCCCTTCTGGTGTTGGAAACTTCATGAAAAGATGGGGGTTAGAAACCACTGCCCCGAGCTGATTTAGGGTTGTCCTGCCTATCAGGGCATTATAGGCGGAGCCCACATCGACGACTATAAAGTCGATACTTAGAATCTTGGATCTCCTTCCCCTTCTAAAAGTTGTATGTAGGGGGATGATGCCTAGTGGTTTGATTGGGGTATCCCCTAATCCGAAGAGAGTATCCGAGTAAGCCCTTAATTCCTTCTCGTCCAATCCCAGCTTGTCAAACGCTGATTTGAACAGGATGTCTGCCGAGCTCCCTTGGTCCACCAAAGTTCTATGTAGATGAGCGTTGGCGAGAATCATTGTGATTACTACTGGGTTGTCATGCCCAGGCGCAATACCTTCTCCGTCTTCCTTGGTGAATGAAATAGTGGGTAGGTCAGGACCTTGATTCCCGACCTGGTAAACTTCTTTCAAATGCCTTTTCCGAGATGACTTCGTCACTCCTCCTCCTGCAAAGCCTCCCGATATCATATGAATGTGTCGTTCAGGGGTTTGCGTGAGCGGACTTCCTTGTCTATAACTTTCGTCATCTTTTTTTCTTTTTCCACGATTGTCCGACCTTTTCATGAGATATCTGTCCAACCGACCTTCCCTGGCCAGCTTTTCTACCACATTTTTTAGGTTGTAACAATCATTGGTGGAGTGACCATACAGCTTATGGTATATACAGTATTCGCTACGACTTCCCCCCTTTTTGTTCTTGATGGTCGAGGGGAAGGTAGCTTTTCGATGTAGCAAATTTCTCTGTATACGTTGACTAGAAAAACTCACAAAGGAGTATATGAATGATATCTCCTGGCATTTCAGGTCCGACTTCTTCTTTTTTCTTGGGCTCCCTCTCCTTTTCCTTTGATGGGTAAGAGTGCCCCGATCGCCAGCTTGGTTCCCATAGTCTGGCGTTTTCCTCCATGTTGATGTACTTTTCAACTCTTTCTTGTACATACATCTCTCAGAGAGGACGGGTGCCTCTTAGAGATAGGCTAAGAGAAAGGTCCTTCTCGAAGCCCATTTACGAGGCCTATTATCACTGTCTCAGTGGGCAGGTCTTGAATTTCTAAGCATGCCTTGTTGAACCTTTCCATGTAGTCTCCCAGGGGTTCTCCAACCTTCTGTTTTACTCCTAGTAGGCTAGGTGCATGCTTGACTTTGTCTTTCTGAATTGAAAAGCGCGTAAAACACTTACACGAGAGGTTATCAAAGCTAGTTACCGACCTGGGGGGAGACTATTGATAAACCATTATTTTATGGTTTATCTTGTGCTAAATTGAGTAGTTTTTATCAATTCTTTGCACACTTATTCATACAATTTGCATGGTTTTACAAATCTTTCCCAATTTTGTTCTATGATTAAAAACTTGCTTCTTAAGCCTTTAAATTGTCAATTTTTAATGTCCTCTTATACCATTCGATGCCGTGATCTGTGTGTTAAGTGTTTTCAGGCTATATAGGGCAGGAATGGCTTAGAGGATGGAGAGGAAGCTTGCAAAAATGGAAGGAACACAAGAAACAAAGGAGATGACCAGCGAAGATCGACACGCACACATGGCTCACGTGTGCGCGTGACTTGAAGCTTTTCACAGCGACGCGTACGCATGCCTGACGCGTACGCGTGACAAGCAAAGTTACACAGCGACGCGTACGCGTGACGTATACGTACGCGTGACGTGCGCCACGTGCAGAAATTGCAGAAGACGCTGGGGGCAATTTTGGGCTGGTTTTGGACCCAGTTTTTGGCCCAGAAACACAGACTAGAGCCAGGTGACAAGCAGAGACTCAACACACATTCACTTTTACACAATTTTAGTTTTAGCTTTGAATCTTAGAGAGAAAACTACTACTTTCTCTAGGGTTCTTCATATTCATAGTTTTCTAGTTTTATGTTTTTGATTGGGATATTGAGAAGAGTTACTACCTCCGTTTGAAGTCTTTGCCATTACAGTTTGCTTTCTTATTTCCTTGCTCTTTTACTTTTCATTCACTTTGTTCAGAGTTACATATGGATATCTTCTATTTTGGAAAGGATTAATGCAAAGAATTATTTTTACCTTTAATTAATTTTCTGTTATTACTTTATTTGAATTTCCATGTCTTCTTTTCATTCCCTTTATATGTTTATGAAAATGGCATTCATGTCAATGGAGTAGACTCCCAACTTGACTTGGGAGTTGATTAATAGGAGACCCTTGAGTTGGAATACTCAAGTGCTAATTGGTAACTGGAAGTTGTTGGCTGACTCTCTAGTCACTAACGCTAATCCTTCCATAGGAGAGGATTAGGACCTGTGAATCAGAGTTGGTTCAGTTACTTGACTTTCCTTTATTCGGTAAGGGATAACTAAGTAGAAATAACAACCTCTTACCATTACACTTGAGAAAATTCAACAAGGATAGAACTTCCAATTAATCTTCTCCCAGTCAAGGCTTTTTATTTTAAATATATAAAACCTCTTGCAATTTTCATTGCTTTAATTAATAATCATTTTATTCTTCCGTTCTCCAACCCTAAAATTTCTCAGAAAATTCCTGACCAATAACTTGCATTCTTTTGTCAAGTCGTTGGGAGACGACCTGGGAATTCTACTCCCAATATTTTATTCTTAAATTGTGACAACTCTTTTTAAATTGATAAGCGAAGTTTTCGTCGGTTAAGAACTGTACTTGCCACGCTATTTTCATTATAAATTCTTAGTCAGCAATTTTCCGCCCGTCAACTGTCAAACCACTTCATCGCCGCCTTTGTTAAAGTAGTCGGAAAGGCTTTGTAGCGAGTAACATCTAAGGCGTCGGCTAAGTACATCCGACTTTTGAAGTTGCTGAGGTGGTGTTTTGACAGATCCATGTCAGGGCTTTTAAAGTTTCTGGGAACCTTAGCCCTTATAATATCTTCACTGAATGGATCTTCTCCCCCAATGGGGTGTCTTCTCGATCAGCGCGAGAATTCTTATCTCGAAGGTTGGATTCTAGTCTTAAGAGCTTTTCTTCGAGTTCTCTTCGTCGCTCGACTTCTCTCCTTAGGTTTTTCTCCACTTCACACTATCGTTCTAGCTCTTGTTTCAGCTGTTCTAGCCGTCCTTGGAGGCCGTGTAGCAGCCCCATGAGATCAGCAGAGTGGGGTTGTCCCTCCTTCTCTGGTTCATGCACCTCAGAGGAGATTCTTCTTGAGTCTTTAATGCCTGAGGGACCTTCTCTATGTTGTCTGTCTGCTCCTTGCAGAGATATTATTGCTCTGTCATTGTTGACCACATCTTGATGCTCTTGCTCAGACTCCGATGCAGTGCGTCCATATTTTTGTTGGTCGTCTACCATCGCTGGTTGATCTTCCAAGTCCCCGACAACAGCGCCAATGTTCCGGAGCTTACCTAGAACCGGAGGGTTGGGCTCGAATGAGAGGCCCAAATACTGGAGGGAAGTGGTCTCCGACTTGCTTTACGTCTAGGAACCGGCGTCCTAATCGTGTACGTGAAAGGCTGGGGGGGTGGTACCTGCAAAGACACTCCGATGACTAAGTTAGAAAGGGGGCAAGCAAGTTTAAAACGTATTGGAACCTAGGTTTACCTGAGTGAAATAATGTATTTATAGAAAGGATCCAATAACCACCGTTAAAGTAGTTCCACTTCTGATGGTGGATAACTGTCCCTTTATCTTAGGGTTGTTGGGATCTCTCTTCTAGAAGTGGGTGAGAGCACTACAAGAAAAATACCCATTCAGCCACACTTTTTTTAAGCTACATTTAAAAAGCGTAGCTTATTCTATGAATAGGCTACGCTTTTCTCCGTGTTGCCTTTTTATATGAGAAAAGGATACACAATTGTGGCATCATTTAAAAAGTGTAGCCTTAGGTATTTTAGAAATCACTTATAAAGTGTAGCCGTAGGTTGATATCTACAGGTTCACTTTTTGTATCAAAGAGGACGCTTTTAGAGAGTAGCCTATTTATTAAGTTTTGGGTGCATTTTAAAAGTGATGCCTAATGTGTCTAGAGCAAAAAATTTTACACTTAGTGAATTTTTTCCCTCTTTTACCTGAAAGCAAAGTCACATACACTTAGTAAAATTTTTATCATTCCCTCCAAATCTCACTGATCACCTACTCCAAAGAACGCACCTTCATTCATCCCCTTTCGTAAACCCTCGCAACCCTACCTCCAAACCTCACCGTTGATCGTCGCCCCCCACTCACTCTCTTCACTCTCGCCATTGACCCTCTCCCTCCAAATCTCACTGATCACCTCCAAAGCACGCACCTTCATCCCCTTTCGTAAACCCTCGCAACCCTGCTGAAGAACGAATGATTGACGGTTTAGAATTCAGAATAAATTCTCGTTGCAAGTATAGTTTCTAAACCAAGCAATCAACCTTTCTTACAAACGTTTGGTTGTCACAAGTAACAAATCCCTTTGAAATTGATAACCGAAGTATTTAACCTCGGGTCATCTTCTCAAGGAACTGCAGGGAGATGTTCTTATTATTGGTTATGAGTTTTGTAAATTGGGGGTTTTTGAAATAAGAAGCAAGTAATTTAAATGACAAGAAAAATAAGTTAATAATAAAAACAGAAAAGAACTCTTGGCAAGGTATGAAAATTCAGAAGTCCTATCCTAGTTACTCTTATGAGAATTGAAGTTAATCCCACTTAGTTAACCTTTACGAAAGCAAGGGAAAGTCAAGTGAACTAATTAGTTAGATTCCCAAGTCCTAGCCAACTCCTAAGGAAAGACTAGAGTTAGTGGAATTCAATTCAATTAGTAGACATAACAATCAATCACGATAAGTTTGATAACTCAAGAGCCTCCAGTTAATCAATTAAAGCCAAGAATATAAAAAGCTAAAGATAAATCTGAAATACCTCAATTGCATTAATAAAAGGAAATTAATCTAAACATAAAGAGTTCATAAGCTAAATTGATAAAATAAATAAAAAGGACATTGAACCTGAGAAGAAGTTGAAATCCTAAATCTTTTAAGAGGAATCCTAATCCTAAAACCTAAGAGAGAGAAGAGAACCTCTCTCTCTAAAAACTACATCTAAAAACCTAAAATTGTGAATAATGGAAGGCATCTTTATGAATGGATGCATTCCCCACTTTATAGCCTCTAATCTGTGTTTTCTAGGCCAACAACTGGGTGAAAAATAGTCCAGAAATCGCCCCCAGCGTATTCTGGTACGTACAGGTCGCGGGAAAGTGACGCGGAAGCGTCGTCCACGCGTTCGCGTAGATTGCGTTTCTGCCAGGTCACGCGTCCGTGTGATCCACGCGTTTGCGTCACCTG
Organism: Arachis hypogaea; assembly: GCF_003086295.3. Lineage (NCBI taxonomy): Eukaryota > Viridiplantae > Streptophyta > Magnoliopsida > Fabales > Fabaceae > Arachis > Arachis hypogaea. The sequence goes on along the minus strand of NC_092048.1, from coordinate 92,246,127 downwards.
GCTTCGGGGCAGCTATAGCAAATTGTATATCAAATCGAAACCCCAGACGTTAGCTTTCCAACACAACTGAAACCGCGTCATTTGGACCTCGGTAGCTCAAGTTATGGTCATTTGAGTGCCAGGAGGTCAGGCTGGACAGCTTTAGCAGTTCCTTCAGTTTCTTGTATTCCTTCCATTTTGCATGCTTCCTTTCCATCCTCCAAGCCATTCCTGCCCTGTAATCTCTGAAATCACTTAACGCACATATCAAGGCATCGAATGGTAATAAGATAGGGTTAAACATATCAAAATTAAGACCAAAGAAGCATGTTTTCAATCATAGCAAAAAATCAGGAAGGAAAATGTAAACTCATGCAAATCATATGAATAAGTGTATGAAAGATTGATAAAATCTACTCAAATGAGCACAAGATAAACCATAAAATAGTGGTTTATCAACCTCCCCACACTTAAACATTAGCATGTCCTCATGCTAAACTCAAGAGAAGCTATAAAGGAGTGAAGAGGAATGGTAGAATGTATGCAATGCAACCTATCTATGTGAATGCAACTACATGCAAACTGTTTCTACCTACTTGGTTAAAAGTAAACAAATCTTTTAAGAACAAATATGAACTGGATTTCACTAATTCAAATCACAAAATAAAGTACAAGTAAACTTACAAAAGAAAATAGCTCGTGAAAGTCGGGAACAAAGATTCGAGCATCGAACCCTCACTGGAAGTGTATGCACTCTAATCGCTCAGGTGTTTAAGGTTCGATTCTCTCAATTCTCTACTAACCTTGCTTTCTAAGGCTTGCTTTTCTTCTACCAATAAAAAAAATAACGCATAAATACACATATCAAGAGGTCTTTCAAGGGTTGTAATGGGGTTAGGGTCAAGGTAGGATTGTATTTGGCCAAGTGCACTAAAATTTGAATCCTTAATTAACTTAAACTTTCCACCTAACTTTATACAATCCATGTAATCATAGTACCACATCTAACTATCCATTAACCATGTTTTCCACATATTCATGCATTCTAATTTCAAGTACAGTACATATGCATTGCTTTCACCATTTACTTTGGGGCGTTTTGTCCCCTTTTTGCTTAATTGCTCTTCTTTTTTTTTTTGTATTTTATATATATATTTTTTTTCTTTTCTTTTATTTTTCTCAATGCATATGATTAAATTATTGGATGCATGAATCATGTCCTAAACATTTCTTTCACATTTTCAAAAAGATATACAATACCCAATTCTTTAAACCAAACGTTTCCAAACCCACTTTTCCCACACTTAAATCATAAGCACTCTCACTAGTCTAAGCTAACCAAGGATTCAAATTAAGGACATTATTGTTTTCCACTTAGAGTTAGTGATGAGCTAAAGTAAAGAACAAAGGGGTAAAATAGGTTCAAAATTAGTTTGCAATGGATAATGAAAAGGTTAAGGCCATATGGGTATGTAAGCTCAGTGAAACAAAGGCCTCAATCATGTAAGTGTATGCATACATCAAATAATGGAAATATAGAATTAAGCAAGACAAAGATCACAATTTTAGAGAGAACAATACATTAAACAAAATTTTGGTTGATAAAATGCAACCAATTCAAATAGGCTTAAAATCTCACAGGTTTTGTGTGTTCGAGCTCTAAACCATGTTCCAAAATAATATTTCTTCAAACAAGTTTTTCAAAAAGTTTTAATTCAAATTAGTGAAATGCTATAAAAAGTTTCTTGAAAAAGAAAATATTTCTTCAACCAAGTGGTAAAATATGCACAAAATCAACTACACATGCAATCTATTATGCAATGCAACAATGAACTAATGAAGAAAAATAAGACATTGGTGTTGAGAAGAGAATAACTAACCCATGGAGATCGGTATCGACCTTCCCACACTTAAAGGTTGCACCGTCTTCGGTGCATGCTAAGATGTACAAGTGGATGGGTGGCTCCAACTGATACTTTTCTCTGAAGATTTTGCAGATGGACTTGTCTGTCTCCCCATGTAAACGTCTTCCGGTTCCCTTCCGGGTGGCCATCCTGAAAGAAAAAGGGAAGAAGAGTAACCCAGAAATAAAGATAAGAAAATAAATAAAGTATGGGTGGGTTAATGCCAAATGATAAGGGTCTCAATTATATGGTAGCTACAACATGCAAGTGAGAAAACAATAGAAGTACATGGCATATCAATAGTGCAAACATTGCAACAAAGGGGAAGAGACAAGAGATAATGAAGGACAATATAAATATAAATGCATGTCAATACAAAAAGGAACACAGATATCATAAAAGATTGGCGTTGACAGAAAAATATCTGATGACAAGTCATCTAAGCCTAGCTTCACTAGCCTTTTTCTTTGTTTTTATTAGGTTTTATACACTTTCTTGCATTCTAAGTAAGTAATTTGGAATGAAAATGCATGACTTCTTTGAATCAAACAACCACCAATTATTTGATGCAAAATCATGAGGTTTAAGCTAAATTTAATTGATAGTTAATTGATTTATAAACCTTGTGAAATTAGTGATACTTTGATTGGTTATTTTGATTTCTTGTAGGTGAAGAAAGAAGAAAAGAAGAAAAGCGTGGCTTAAGGAGCGTGCCCAAAGGAAATAAGAAACGTTTCCAAGGGAAGCAAGAAGCGTGTCCAAAAGAAAGAGAAAGCGTGTCAAAAGGAAAGAAAAAGCATGATCACATTGAGGAAGAAAGGAAAGCTAAGTTAAGAAAGCAAACTGAGCTTCACAAGGAATGGAAGGAGAAGGAAGCTACAAAGCTAAGTTCAAATAGTTAACTGAGCACTAAAGAAAGCAAGGAAATGGTGCAAAGCTAAGTTAACTAAGTTAACTTTATCGGGACCTCTCCATATTAATTCAAGAAGAAATTCCAAGGGATGAAGCCAACAAGATTTGAACCAAGGACCAAGGAGAAGCAAGGAACTCACCTTGCAAGGAAATTCAAGAAGAAATAGCCAAAATGCATCCTCCATGGTTCGAACTTGGAACCACACGCTACTCCTTGCAAGGGAATTTGAGAATAAATAGCTAGAATGCTTCCTCCAGGACTTGAACTTGGGTATTCTTTGAAACATAAGGAAGGAGTACCATCAAGCTTGCAAGGAAAATCAAGGAAAAATAGCTTAATTGCTTCCTCCAAGTTTTGAACTTGGGAACTCTTGGAAACACAAGGGAGGAACACCCACTCAACCAAGGAAATTAGCTCCAAGGCTTCCTCCACCAAGTGTTGAACCTGGGACCTTGAAGTCTCAAGCCAAGCGCTACAAGGAAGCTCAGTTGGTTTTTCCAACTGAGCATTGTCTCTCCCCCAAGCCTCCACAATGTGACACGGTCATGACACCAAGGAGCAAGCAATTTTGGCGCAACAAAGGGCCTTGAGTGCGCATCATGACACGGCCTAAAGCTAAGTTGGATTTTCCAACTGAGCTCTAGTGTCAAGCACTCAACCAAGGCTGGGACACGCACGACACTTGACACGGGCAGCACACTTGAGTGCTCAGTTGGTTTTTCCAACTGAGCTTACCCCTGGGAGGTGCATTTGGGCTAAAAGTTGAATTAAAAATCCAACTTAATTCATTTCTTCACCAAATCAAAAGCCCATCCAAATTCCAAAATCCAAGAATAGAAAGTGTATAAATAGGAGTTAGTTTGATGTAATTAGGACCTTTTTTGACACTTTTAGATTTTACTTTGAATTTTCCTTTTAATTGTCATTTTTCATTTTTGAGCTCTTTACTTTGAATTTGAATTTCTGAGAACTTGGAAGGAGAGTTGAGCTCTCTTCTTCTTGGTTCTTGCTTGAGCACTCTTTTATTTTCTTGCTTTGGATCTTGGGTGGAGAATTGAAGAACTTCTGTTTCAATCTCACCTTGAGATCTTGTTTAATTTTCCTGCATAATTGAATTCCAATTTCCATTTGCTGCTTCATCTTCTACTCTTTCTGCAATTTACTTTTCAGTTTCTTTTGCAATTATTCTTGTTGGATCAAGGAAGGATTTGAGATCTAGACTTGTTATCTAGTCTCTTCCACCCTGAGATCTTCAACCTCTTTTACATTGCTGCAAATTAAGCACTGCCTTTCTGTCTTTACAATTCTCAAAGCATTTTTACTCTTCTGTTTGAGATCCATTCCAATTTAATTCATCTTTTACTTTGCTGATTGATGCAATTTAATTCTGCTTGTTTAAATTCTGCAATCCCAATTCCCAAATCCTTTTATGATTCAAGCAATTTACATTACTTGCACTTTAAGATTCAGTCATTTACATTTCTTGCAATCTAAGTTTCTGCAATTTACATTACTTGTTCTTTAAGATTCAGCACTTTTACTTTCCCGCTCTTTAATTTACTGCAATTTCCCCTTCCCCTTTTACATTTCATGCAATTTAGTTTCTGCAAAGCACAAATCACTCAACCAATACTTGATTCGCTTGACTAAATCAACCACTAAACTAAAATTGCTCAATCCTTCAATCCCTGTGGGATCGACCTCACTCATGTGAGTTATTATTACTTGATGCGACCCGGTACACTTGCCGGTGAGTTTTGTGTTGGATCGTTTTCCACACATCAAGTTTTTGGCGCCGTTTCCGGGGATTGATTAGATTGACAATGATTAAGTGAAGTGGAGATCTAGATCAAGCACTTTTTATTTTTCTGTTTTTGACTAACACACTAACTGTTTGAATTTTTTCTTAAGCCAATTAACATTTCACTTCAGCCATGGATTGAAGTGTTGTTGCTTTCTGGTGTTGTGATTTTTATGTTTTGGTTGTATGTCAGGTACAAGGAGAATTACACCCACTTTTTGTGAACAAGACGAAAGAACCCTCAGAAGATTAAGAAGAGCTGAAAGAGGGAAAAACATTATTGGAGAAGAGGAGTCAGAAGAAGAATTCCAAGATATGGAGGAACACTTAACAAACCCACCAAATGGGGCTGAAGGAGCAGCCAATAACAACAATAATCCACCACAGAGAAGAGTTTTAGCTTCCTACACAAGTGCAGATCCTAGACATTGTGGGAGTAGCATTCTTACCCCAAATGTTAATGCAAATAATTTTGAACTAAAGCCACAACTCATCACCTTGGTTCAAAATAATTGTTCTTATGGAGGAGGACCACTTGAAGACCCTAACCAACACTTGTCCACCTTCTTGAGGATTTGTGACACTGTCAAAACCAATGGTGTGCACCCTGACAGTTACAAGCTAATGCTATTTCCATTTTCTCTCAGAGACAAAGCCACTCAATGGTTGGAATCCTTCCCAAGAGGCAGCATCAATAATTGGGATGATCTAGTAACCAAGTTCCTTGCCAAGTTTTACCCACCTCAAAGAGTTATTAGATTGAAGACTGAAGTGCAAACATTCACACAAATAGATGCTGAACCCTTGTATGAGGCATGGGAACGATACAAAGCTCTAATCAGGAAATGTCCACCAGGAATGTTCAGTGAGTGGGACAGATTGCAGAATTTCTATGAAGGCTTGACACTGAAATCTCAAGAAGCTTTGGGTTATTCAGCAGGAGGTTCTTTACAATTGATGAAAACAGCAAAAGAAGCCCAAAATCTCATTGATATGGTGGCCAACAACCAATATTTCTTTGCTCACCAAAGGCAACGCCAACCATCACAAAGGAAATGAGTGATGGAGTTGGAAGGAGTGGACTCAATCCTAGCTCAAAACAAAATGATGCAGCAGCAAATTCAACAACAATTTGAGCAAATGGCCAAGAGGATTGATAGCCTCCAAGTTGTAGCAGTTAATACAAGCTAACCATCATCCACATGGGGGCAAAATGAAGAGACTCAAGAAGAGCAGCAGCAAGAACAAGTCCAGTACATGCACAACCAAAATTCTAGGCCAAATGAAGTCTATGGTGATACTTATAACCCTTCTTGGAAGAACCACCCAAATCTTAGGTAGGGAGACAATCACAACCAGAATCAACAACCATGGCAGAGAAACTCAAATCAAAACACTTCAAGAAACAACCAAAACCACAACCAGCAGCAAACTAACCAAAACTCCTACAGAAAACCCCAAAATAACTACCCCAACTCCAACCATTACCCATCCAATAACCAAACCTCAAATCAAAACACTTACCCTCAACCCTCAACACCCCACAATCAACCAATCTCACAAGAATCTCAAAGGATTAACAACTTAGAGCTTCTAATGGAAAAAATGATGAAAACTCAAGAGATGACATTGAGGAACCAAGAAGCCTCCATGAAAAATATGGAAAGGCAAATTAGACAAATCTCCAAGCAAATCACCATTGAAAGGTCATCAAACTCACTGCCAAGTGACACCATTCCTAATCCTAAAGAGGAGTGCAAGGCAATTCAACTGAGGAGTGGAAAAGTCCTGGTAAAAAATGAAGAAGCAACCAAGAAGCCAAAGGAAAGTGACAAGAAACAAGCTGAAAAAGAGAAGGCCAATGATGAAGATGTAACAGCAAGCAAAAAAACTCAGAATCAAGCTCAAGAAAAAGAAGATCAGCCACAAAAATTAAGAAAGGGAAAGGAAGTAATTGAAGGGCCAACTAAGGACCAAAGGCAGGGAATGAACTTCACACCACCTTTACCATATCCTCAAAGGTTCAACAAGGAGAATAAGGACCAACACTTCCCAAAATTTCTTGAAATCTTCAAGAAGTTGGAGATCAATATTCCCTTAGCTGAAGCACTTGAGCAAATGCCCCTGTACGCAAAGTTCTTGAAGGAACTTATCAACAAGAAGAGGAGTTGGCAAGTTAATGAAACCGTACTGCTCACTGAGGAATGCAGAGCACTAATCCAGAAGGGACTTCCTCCCAAACTCGAGGACCCTGAGAGTTTCTTTCTACCCTGCGCCATTGGCAATATGACCATCAAGAAGGCGATGTGTGACTTGGGAGCTAGTATCAATCTAATGCCTGCCTCTCTAGTGAAAAAGCTAGGCATAAAAGAGGTGAAACCAGTACAGATGTCTCTAGAATTGGTGGACAAATCAGTGATATGCCCCAGGGGTATAATTGAGAACCTTCTAGTCAAGGTAGACAGATTCATCTTCCCTGCAGATTTTGTGATCCTGGATTCGAATCAGGATGAGGGCGACTCCATTATACTGGGAAGACCGTTCTTGGCCACTGCTAGGGCCATCATAGACATAGAGCAAGGAGAATTAACCCTCAGGATGCATAATGAAAGTATCACTCTGAGTGTACTACCAGAAACACAGAGCAGTAATGTAAAGAAGGATGGTAAAGAAACAGACAAGAAGAATCTGCAGTGGAAAGAGGAAATCAACAAGACAAACAACAACTGCCCTCCCAAGCAAGAGATAGATGATACAGCAGGCCAAAAAGAGAAAGAGACTGTGCAAAGTAATAAAGAAGCTCAAGGGAACATTGTAGTATTGGCAACTAAGAAAAGGAATTTCAAAAGGGAACCTGTTTTCAAAGAAGAAGAGTCAACAAAAGGAAGGAAGAAAAACAAAAACAGAATCAAAAAGGGTTGGAAGAACAAAAAAATTCCAACAGAAGGGCTCTCCAAAGGTGACAAAGTGCAGTTAGTCTATCAACAACTGGGAACAGACCAACAGACTAACGATTACTATACTGTGAGCAAAATATTATCACTAGAACATGCTGAGATAGAGCACCAAGGAACAAAGAAGAAGCTCACGATCAGAGGGGACAAGTTGAGGCACTACAGTCATCAACCGCCATAAAAGAGGGAGTCAATGTCAAGCTAATGACAATAAACGAGCGCTTCATGGGAGGCAACCCATGATTTATGATTCCTGCTTGCTTTTAAATTCAATAAAAGTATGATCACTTTAGCATGATTTTGAACTTGTCAAGACATCCTTGACAGATACATACACTGCTTTGAAATACATGCCAGACTTCTAAGTTTGGTGTGCTTGACAGCACACAAAAAGTTAACATTTCAAGCATTCTTAGATCATATGCTTAGTCATTTTGGTGAAGTATATGACCAAACATTAAGTTTGGTGTCTGCATATGTACAAATTTTGAGAAAAATATAACTTTTGTTCAGAAAATCAAAATCATGCAAAGATGGATCATACATTGTTTAGTTTTAGAAATTTATGCTAAGAAATAAATTGGCACTTAGGGTAAAAGTATCAATTGTAACAAGCGTTTATTCAAATCACTGAGCAAGAGACAAGTTTGGTGTTCACCAAACTTTGGTTCAGGGACACAATTGATCTTTCACAAATAAGGACCATTATATAAAATATAAGCATATGCCATTCGACCACCATGCTTTAAATGAGTTCTGAAGCATTTTGTTTTGATTTAATTAGGAAAAAAAGGGGCTTGAAGAAAAGACAAGAGGAAGGAACGGCTATGACAAGCCAAGAAGAGAATCACATGTGCCTAGAGAGGTGTGCCAATCTTGGAAAGCAAAATCTACATGCATGCACCATTGGACACCGAAAAAGCAAGCAAACAATAGGAAGAGAATCCTTGTCAAGCTTCAACAATACATGCAGGCCATTCATTTCATGAATATCTATACTATTCAACTTAATCCCCACCATTCATCATCATAACCGAATGCAATACTCTTTTGTGATCTTGTTGGAAAATTTGAAAACCTTTTCCATAAATAGCCCCCAACACATTATAAAGAACACTTTCATACAGACCATTCTCACTCAAAGCACACAATTTCCTTCTTCTCTTCACAACAAAACCAAACATCACTCCAAACACAACCCCCAACTATCTCTTATTCACACACATATTCAATGGCCTCCTCAAGATCAAGGAGAAGACCAGGAAAGGAACCAATGGTGACAGAGCCTCCATCCTATGACACAAAAAGATTCAAATCCCAATTTCATGAAGCAAGATACAATAGACTCATGAAAACAAAGATTGTCATTCCTGAAATGGGGTTCGAACTAAAGGAGGGAGAATACCCCATTATGCGACAAATCACCAAGGAAAGAAGATGGGATCTTCTGTGCCGTCCTCTCACTGATATTAGTGCTGTGATGATAAGGGAATTCTACGCCAATGCAATTAAGGAGAACAAAAATAGCCCATCGTACAAAAGTTATATCAGAGGTGTTGAAGTGGACTTTAGCCCACCATCAATCACAAGAGCTCTAAAGTTGAGAACCATAACTTATGATGAGCTTAGTTATGAAGACAGACTGCATGGTGACAATGATCCTGATGAAATATTGGAGGGATTATGCATTGAAGGAAGAGACTGGAAAAGAGACTCACAGGGAGCCCCGAGTTGTCTGAAGAGACTTGATCTCAGACCTGAGGCAAAAGGGTGGTATGAGGTGGTAAGGGTATCAATACTCCCCACTGCAAATACCTCATCAGTCATAATCAAGAGAGCTCTCCTGACATACTGCATCCTACATGGTGGGGAAATCAACCTTGCCCAACTCATAGCAGATAGCATTCAGGAGATGGCTGAAGACACAACTAAATTGGGTAGGCTTGGACACCCAAGCACAATCCTGAGATTGTGTAACAGGGCTGGAGTGCTCTTCGAGGATGAAGATACAGAGAAGGTGAAAGGAACCAGAGGAATTACAAAGAAAAAAATGGAAGGCCTTAATGAAGAAGAGGAGGAAGATCAAGAAGAAGAAAGAACTCACAGAAGAAGAAGGTCACATAGGAGGGACGAACAAGCTCAGGGTGTCATAGATATGAGTCAATTGCAGGAAGTTCTTGATGAAATATCACAGCAAAATGCGAAAGCGCAAGAACAGTATTCAAGGCAACAGGAACTCTATCTGCAACAACAAGAGCAATATCTAGAGCACCGAGAACAATATTCGAAGGACAGGGAGCAAAATGAAGCCTGGCAACACAGAATGGAGGAAAGATTGGATAGCTGGCAGCAACAATCAATGGCCCAACAACAAGAACTTCAAGCTAAAGTTCTTGAGGGACAAAGGGAACTAACAACAGGACTTCAAGAGTCATATGATAAGAGGTTCCTAACCCAAGCTAAGTATGGGGAATATACTCACAACTTGTATCAGTGGAAGAATGTTCATCATACCATCGGAGAAACTAGACAAGTGCAGCAAATAGAGCATTATGAGGATACACAAGCAAAGTTGGAGTATTTAATCCGCTGCATGCCAGGACTAAATTCACGAATCAAACCATTTGAGCAGTGCCAAGACCTAAGAGACCAACAGAAGGCAAGAACCCAGCATTATACGGACAGGATGTATCAAAGATTGGAGGCAGTTGGACTTTCAAGCCTCATAGATTCCGTCTGGGACAGAAGGTGTCCGAGTGAAGAAATTCAGGACTATACCAAGCTCTGGACGAGAAAGAAGAAGAGGGGAGAATCCAGCAATAACCAGGAACAAGACAACTAGAAGGTGGTAAAGTTCTTTCATAATTTCTAAGTAAATAAGGAAGATGTATACCTGAAACATGATATACCTCCAATTGTTTTTTGTGTAGCATACATCCCTTTTTGCTTAAAAAGTCATTTGCATAATAATTGTTGTCACTTACTGCCTTGAAAAAAACTTTGCATTGTTCCCTGCTTGCTTGAATAAAAGAAAGATGTTTGATTTAGAAAAGTAATTATTCAATGTTGCAAAAGTTAGAATGAAAGATTAGTGGTGGTGTGTGTTTGATTCAACTATTAGCTCATGAAATAAATGTTGTAGAATGACTTGTTTCTTGAAGTGTAAGCTAGTTTGCTGCTATGATCTTTCAATTAATAAAATTCCCTTGAAAATAAACCAAAACAGAAAGAAAAAGAAAGAAGAAAAGCCAAAAGTTGGCAAAGAAACAAACAATAAGGCTAGACACCAATAGCTTGGACCCTAGGACAAATGCCTGTGGTGTTTATGTACTAGGATATGCTTGGACAAGTAGGTTCTAAGGAGTATCTTAAAACTTGGCAACTTAGATCAACTGATTTGGGATTGTCAACTGAAAGTCCACAATAAAGAGCAACCTAGCTACAAAACATTTAGTAATCCAAAGAGATGCTGGGCATCAATGATCCTAGGAAGAAAAAGGTGAGCCATGTGTCTGTGGTGAAAAAAAATGTTGAGTGAAAATAAGCCAAAGGCTACTGCAACATTTGACACCAAGCCTCTAAGAGATAATAAGCTCTGAAATGCAAAAGAAAGCAGAAAAAGCTAACAAGGGGATTAAGCAAAAGGGTAAGGAACCATAGCAGCAATCTTGGTGAACCCCTTTTTTGACAGCAAGTAATAAATGAGCTATTTTTGATCTGCATAAAACCCCATAAACAAAATTCAACTAAGTGCCTAATAAGGACATGCATGCTTATCTACTTCATTCTATCTTCTCTTATGTTTAAGTGCTTGCTTGGGGACAAGCAAGTTTTAAGTTTGGTGTTGTGATGACAAGTCATCTAAGCCTAGCTTCACTAGCCTTTTTCTTTGTTTTTATTAGGTTTTATACACTTTCTTGCATTCTAAGTAAGTAATTTGGAATGAAAATGCATGACTTCTTTGAATCAAACAACCACCAATTATTTGATGCAAAATCATGAGGTTTAAGCTAAATTTAATTGATAGTTAATTGATTTATAAACCTTGTGAAATTAGTGATACTTTGATTGGTTGTTTTGATTTCTTGTAGGTGAAGAAAGAAGAAAAGAAGAAAAGCGTGGCTTAAGGAGCGTGCCCAAAGGAAATAAGAAACGTTTCCAAGGGAAGCAAGAAGCGTGTCCAAAAGAAAGAGAAAGCGTGTCAAAAGGAAAGAAAAAGCATGATCACATTGAGGAAGAAAGGAAAGCTAAGTTAAGAAAGCAAACTGAGCTTCACAAGGAATGGAAGGAGAAGGAAGCTACAAAGCTAAGTTCAAATAGTTAACTGAGCACTAAAGAAAGCAAGGAAATGGTGCAAAGCTAAGTTAACTAAGTTAACTTTATCGGGACCTCTCCATATTAATTCAAGAAGAAATTCCAAGGGATGAAGCCAACAAGATTCGAACCAAGGACCAAGGAGAAGCAAGGAACTCACCTTGCAAGGAAATTCAAGAAGAAATAGCCAAAATGCATCCTCCATGGTTCGAACTTGGAACCACACGCTACTCCTTCCAAGGGAATTTGAGAATAAATAGCTAGAATGCTTCCTCCAGGACTTGAACTTGGGTATTCTTTGAAACATAAGGAAGGAGTACCATCAAGCTTGCAAGGAAAATCAAGGAAAAATAGCTTAATTGCTTCCTCCAAGTTTCGAATTTGGGAACTCTTGGAAACACAAGGGAGGAACACCCACTCAACCAAGGAAATTAGCTCCAAGGCTTCCTCCACCAAGTGTTGAACCTGGGACCTTGAAGTCTCAAGCCAAGCGCTACAAGGAAGCTCAGTTGGTTTTTCCAACTGAGCATTGTCTCTCCCCCAAGCCTCCACAATGTGACACGGTCATGACACCAAGGAGCAAGCAATTTTGGCGCAACAAAGGGCCTTGAGTGCGCATCATGACACGGCCTAAAGCTAAGTTGGATTTTCCAACTGAGCTCTAGTGTCAAGCACTCAACCAAGGCTGGGACGCGCACCACACTTGACACGGGCAGCACACTTGAGTGCTCAGTTGGTTTTTCCAACTGAGCTTACCCCTGGGAGGTGCATTTGGGCTAAAAGTTGAATTAAAAATCCAACTTAATTCATTTCTTCACCAAATCAAAAGCCCATCCAAATTCCAAAATCCAAGAATAGAAAGTGTATAAATAGGATTTAGTTTGATGTAATTAGGACCTTTTTTGACACTTTTAGATTTTACTTTGAATTTTCCTTTTAATTGTCATTTTTCATTTTTGAGCTCTTTACTTTGAATTTGAATTTCTAAGAACTTGGAAGGAGAATTGAACTCTCTTCTTCTTGGTTCTTGCTTGAGCACTCTTTTATTTTCTTGCTTTGGATCTTGGGTGGAGAATTGAAGAACTTCTGTTTCAATCTCACCTTGAGATCTTGTTTAATTTTCCTGCATAATTGAATTCCAATTTCCATTTGCTGCTTCATCTTCTACTCTTTCTGCAATTTACTTTTCAGTTTCTTTTGCAATTATTCTTGTTGGATCAAGGAAGGATTTGAGATCTAGACTTGTTATCTAGTCTCTTCCACCCTGAGATCTTCAACCTCTTTTACTTTGCTGCAAATTAAGCACTGCCTTTCTGTCTTTACAATTCTCAAAGCATTTTTACTCTTCTGTTTGAGATCCATTCCAATTTAATTCATCTTTTACTTTGCTGTTTGATGCAATTTAATTTTGCTTGTTTAAATTCTGCAATCCCAATTCCCAAATCCTTTTATGATTCAAGAAATTTACATTACTTGTACTTTAAGATTCAGTCATTTACATTTCTTGCAATCTAAGTTTCTGCAATTTACATTACTTGTTCTTTAAGATTCAGCACTTTTACTTTCCCGCTCTTTAATTTACTGCAATTTCCCCTTTCCCTTTTACATTTCATGCAATTTAGTTTCTGCAAAGCACAAACCACTCAACCAATACTTGATTCGCTTGACTAAATCAACCACTAAACTAAAATTGCTCAATCCTTCAATCCCTGTGGGATCGACCTCACTCATGTGAGTTATTATTACTTGATGCGACCTGGTACACTTGCCGGTGAGTTTTGTGTTGGATCGTTTTCCACACATCAATATCATCCAACAGTGTAAAACAAGTCACTAAGTACCAAATAATACTAGAAAAGATATAACAGCTGAATAAGAACATTTAACACCAATAGAAAAATAAATTTATAAAAGCAAATAAAAATATGCACAAAATTAAAATATAATGAGTGAAAGTAGGCAAATAAATTAAATAAAATAGAATGGAAGTGAAGAAGGATGATGAAGAAAAAGAAAGTAGGAAAGAAAGAAGAAAGAAGAAAAGATAGAAGAAATTAGGATTTGAGAAGAAAAGATAAGATAATTGGCACTAATCTAGATAGGTTGTGCGACGCTAGTGACGCGGACGCGCGGGGTACGCGTTCGCGCGAATTGCGCTTATAGGAATCGACGCAGACGCATCGGTCACGTGGATGCGTGACTCGTTCTGTGCTACGGGCGCGAGGGCAACCTCGCGCCCGCACAACTCTCTGTTCAAAACTCATTGTTGCCAATTTTCGAGGTGACGCGTTCGCATGGTGGACGCGATCGCGTGAATGGCCCAGATTGGAGGATGACGCGGACGCATGGGGCGTGCGTTCGCGTGGTAAGGCTTGTGCGTCTAGCGCTAGTCTAGCCCTACTCCAGCACAACTTTCGGCAATGCACCCCTTTTACGTCGATTTGTTGGAGCGCGCGTTCGCGTGGGTGACACGGACGCGTGGGAGGATATTTTTCCAAATGATGCGGCCGCGTGGGTCACGCGGACGCGTGGGCATGTTTGTGCCTAAAGCACGCCTCCAGCCACGCTTTCGCGTGACTTTCTGTTTACTTTCTTTTCTTCACAACGCACTGGTGACGCGGACGCGTCAGCAATGCTGCCGCGTCGTGTGCGTGTTTTTTTTTTTTAATAATGCAGTATGCAGAATGCAATGCTAATATGAATGTTATGCAAAACTCCAGGTTCAATACAATAAAATAAAATAAAACTCGAAAACAAATAAAACTAAATAAAAAATGAAAAAGGAAGGATCATACCATGTTGAGTTGTCTCCCACCTAGCACTTTTAGTTAAAGTCCTTAAGTTGGACATTTGGTGAGTTCCTTGTCATGGTGGCTTGTGCTTGTTTTGATCCTTGAATCCCCACCAATGTTTATACTTCCAGTGCCCTCCAGGATCCCAAACTAGGTGCATAAATCCTTCAAGCAGGTTAAAGCAAGTGACAAGGCTCCAAGAGTGTTGATTTCTAGACTGAATTCCGGGGTCCCAAATCTTGCTTTTGCACCCGTCTTCTTGTTGATCATTAGTGTTCCAACCGGGTGGCAGGCAATCTAAATTCTCACTAAAGCAGCCATGGGAGTACTTTGAGTGCTCAGATGTCGGGAAGCTATTATATTTACTACCTCGGTTAAGGCAGTAGTGAGTTCCAGTATTTTCCTTTGCATCTTCACTTGTCCTTGAAGAATAACACGAAGTTTGTCATCCATTGGAGATTGGGGTGGATATGATGGTTCATTATTTTGGAGAAAGGGTTCATTATTTTGGAGAAAGGGTTCATAATAGGAAGGTGGTTCTTCTTGATAAGGATATGGAGATGGTGAATATTGAGGTGGTGGTTCTGGGCGTGGTTCATATGGTGGTTGGTATGGTGGATACAGGTCAGGGTCATATGGTGGTGTTTGGTGGTAAAGGGCTTGTGAGTATGGTGGTTCAAAGTTGTGTTGAGGAGATGGTTCATAAGCATATGGTGGGGCTTGTTAGTAACTACAAGGGGGTCCACCATAGTCATCATCTTGGTACGCATCACAGAATGGTTGTTGGATATAGTGCATTGGAGGGGGTTGTTGCCAAGAGGGTTGATCAAATCCTTGTGGCTCCTCCCATCTTTGATTGTTCCAACCTTGATGCCTGTTCTCATTATAATCTCCTCTTCCTACAATATAATTGTAACCAGACTCATAGCCAAAGGGGTGAGAGTTCATAGTAACAAATAAAAATTAAAAACAAAAATAAAAACAATTTTAAATTAAAAGGTTATTGAAATTTAAGTTTTGAATTTTGAATTTTAAATTTTGAAATTTAAAATTTTGAAATTTGAAATTTGAATTTTTAAATTTTGAATTTTGATTTTTGAATTTTAAATTTTGAAATTTGAATTTTGTAAAAGTCAACAATATAAGATAAAGTTTTGAAAAAGATTTAAATTTTGAAAAGGTTTGATTTTTAAAATTTTAAATTGGAATTTTGAAATTTGAATTTTCGAATTTAAATATTAAAATTTGAAATTTGATTTTGAAATAAGATAAGATATGATTTTTGAAAAACATTTGAATTTTGAAATTTAAAACTAAGATAAGATAAGATAAAAATTTTAAAATCAAAATCTGAAAAAAAAAATTTATGCAAATTTCGAAAATTCAATTAAAATAAAGAGAAAAGATATTTTTGAATTAAATAAGGAAAGAGAAAAACAACAAAATGACACCAAACTTAAAATTTTTAGATCAAAACGAAGAGAACAACTAAGAACAACCTGAAGGTCAAGATGAACACGAAGAACAAATTTTTGAAAATTTTTTTTTAATAACTAAATAAAAACCAATAACCTCTTAATTTATGAAAAAGAAAAAATAAGAACAAAAATAAAAACAAATAAACAAGCATAAAGCAAATATTTACAATAACCAATAATATAAGGCACACGTTTGCAATTCCCCGGCAATGGCACCATTTTGAAGAATGAATGATTGACGGTTTAGAATTCAGAATAAATTCTCGTTGCAAGTATAGTTTCTAAACCAAGCAATCAACCTTTCTTACAAACGTTTGGTTGTCACAAGTAACAAACCCCTTTGAAATTGATAACCGAAGTATTTAACCTCGGGTCGTCTTCTCAAGGAACTGCAGGGAGATGTTCTTATTATTGGTTATGAGTTTTGTAAATTGGGGGCTTTTGAAATAAGAAGCAAGTAATTTAAATGACAAAAAAAATAAGTTAATAATAATAACAGAAAAGAACTCTTGGCAAGGTATAAAAATTCGGAAGTCCTAACCTAGTTACTCTTATGAGAAATGAAGTTAATCCCACTTAGTTAACCTTTACGAAAGCAAGGGAAAGTCAAGTGAACTAATTAGTTAGATTCCCAAGTCCTAGCCAACTCCTAAGGAAAGACTAGAGTTAGTGGAATTCAATTCAATTAGCAGACATAACAATCAATCACGATAAGTTTGATAACTCAAGAGCCTCCAGTTAATCAATTAAAGCCAAGAATATAAAAAGCTAAAGATAAATCTGAAATACCTCAATTGCATTAATAAAAGGAAATTAATCCAAACATAAAGAGTTCATAAGCTAAATTGATAAAATAAATAAAAAGGACATTGAACCTGAGAAGCAGTTGAAATCCTAAATCCTTTAAGAGGAATCCTAATCCTAAAATCTAAGAGAGAGGAGAGAACCTCTCTCTCTAAAAACTACATCTAAAAACCTAAAATTGTGAATAATGGAAGGCATCTTTATGAATGGATGCATTCTCCAACTTTATAGCCTCTAATCTGTGTTTTCTGGGCCAAAAACTGGGTCAAAAACAGCCCAGAAATTGCCCTCAGCGTATTCTGGTACGTACAGGTCGCAGGAAAGTGACGCGGAAGCGTCGTCCACGCGTTTGCGTGGATTGCGTTTCTGCCAGGTCACGCGTCCGCGTGATCCACGCATTTGCGTCACCTGGCTTCGGGGCAGCTATAGCAAATTATATATCAAATCGAAGCCCCGGATGTTAGCTTTCCAAAACAACTGAAACCGCATCATTTGGACCTCTGTAGCTCAAGTTATGGTTGTTTGAGTGCCAGAAGGTCAGGCTAGACAGCTTTAGCAGTTCCTTCAGTTTCTTGTATTCCTTCCACTTTTGCATGCTTCCTTTCCATCCTCCAAGCCATTCCTGCCCTGTAATCTCTGAAATCACTTAACGCACATATCAAGGCATCGAATGATAATAAGAGATGGTTAAACATATCAAAATTAAGACCAAAGAAGCATGTTTTCAATCATAGCACAAAATCAGGAAGGAAAATATAAACTCATGCAAATCATATGAATAAGTGTATGAAAGATTGATAAAATTCACTCAATTGAGCACAAGATAAATCATAAAATAGTGGTTTATCACTTGCCTCCAAAGCTCACCGTTGATCGTCGTCCCCCACTCACTCTCTTCACTCTCGCCATTGACCCTCTCACTGTCGCTCTCGCCATTGACCCTCTCACTCTCACCTTTGACCCTCTCACTACAAGGAGAAACCCTCTCAATCTCACCAGTGACCGTCGTCGCCCCCCACTCACCATTCTCCACATTGCTGCACCACTGACCGTCGCTCCTCTTTGCCATGTTGCACTGATCGTCACTGCGCCGCCCTCACCATCGTCGCTGCTGCCGCTCTCACCATCGTCATCTCCGTGCTTCTCATCATCGTCTTCTCTGTGCTCACATCATTGAATAGGTATGTAGCGATTTCTATTTGGTTCTGAAATTTCAGAGGCTTAGGGTTCCGATTTTAGGGGTTTTAATTTGGGGATTTCAATCTGTGAAATATGGGTTTGTGAACTGTAATTTGATAACATGCATACTGTTGTTGATGAAGATGTGTGGTATTTTAGGGTTTGTGAACTGTGATTTAATATACAGCTTGTATATTTTCTCTGTATTTTTGTTTGTGAGACTGAATCCAAATGCAGCGTTAATAATTTTCTCAATGAATAAGTTGGCTTCTGTTTCTCTGTTTTCAGCTTCCGTTTCTTCTAGAAAATAGACCTATCTTTATATGTATGTGATTTCTCTCAACATTGCCTTATTGTTGATGAATATAAGGGCATGACAATCTATGAATAATACCTTCTAATAGTAAAAATGCAGTAAAAACTTGAGAAGTAAATTCCCCACCATGATCAGATTGTAGAGCTAAAATGGAGTGTTCTGTTTACTTCTCCATCCTCAATTTGTATTATTTAAAGACTTTAAAAGCTTCTGATTTATTGACCAAAAGAAAGATAATACTATATTTGCTAAATGCATCAACAAAACTAATATAAAAATGAAAACCATTTCTTGAATTTACTGGTGATGGTCCCATATGTCTGCATACCTTAATTGCAAAGGTTTAGTACAAATAGATGTAGAAAGATTAAATGGCAATTGATGCATTTTTTGCCATTGAAAAAAAGTCACATATATATAGGTAATAAAGAACTAGAATAAAGGAATATTGCATTTATTGAGAATAGTTTGAACAATTTTTAGAGCTAGATATCTCAGTCTCTTATGCCATGGAGCAATTATATCAACATCTATTTTTTTGAAGTGAGTGTTGTTTTATTAACATTGCTAGAAACAGAAGTATGTATGTTTCTTGGTACATCGAGGTTAAAAAATTCATTTATTCCATGTTTAGCTAAGCCTTGAAGGAGATAATCCCTGATAACCAGATCACACACATAATAATGATTAGGCCAAAAGTAAAAAAAAAAAAACACAATTATCAACAACAAATTGTGACATACTTAAAAAGTTTTGAGAAATTTAAGGCACATGTAAAAATTTGTTTAGTTTAAAACAAATAGTGGTTGTTTCAAAAGAGAAGAGTCAGAAGAGAGAATTTTTATACCTTCATCATTACTTATGTATAGCTGATATGAACCAGTTTGAGACTGAGCTACAGTGAAAAGATTATTAGCATCTGTAGTGACATAGTGACTTGAACCAGAATCAGGAAACTATGATGATTCACTTCCTAAAGATTGGCTCTGTACAGTGATGAGTATAGTTATTGGTCCGAACTCCTTGATCATACCAGTTTACATCTTTCTAATTACTTCATAGCTCTAGGACTGAACCAGTTGATATCACAGTAGTTAAGTGTAGGGTTTGGTACATCTTTACAATTGTGAAAAAACTGAACAGGTGCTCCAATGTATTATAAATAGATCTTTCATGCTTGCTTTTGGGTATTGTTCATGAGCAATTTTTTTTTTGAACACTTTGAAATTGGGGGCTTATATATTGTCGCTTCATGGATAAATTGTACTAAATAGTTTGTATAACCAGATGTAGAGTTAGGTTCATTGTTTTTGAATAATATTTAACGAGTGAATGTGACATTTTTCAGTGCTTTAGCTTAATAATGCAGCTTTGCTAGTAGATTTGTCTAACTCATTATGATGCACGTGTTAGTAACTATATGCTAACTTTTTATTCACTTCCAATTAATAAGTCAAAGAACAAGCAACACAAGGAAAAACAGAAGTTTCCACATCGCATGGGACCAATCAATTTCGGAAGAGTATGAGTGGCTATGGTAAATAGTAGATTTATATTTATTAGAATTTATATTTGCATAAATTGAAGGAGGAAACCGAAGTATGATCTTGTTTTGCAGCGAGCAACAAAGGAAACAAACGAGGAACCAAAAAGGTTTGAGATGTTCATTGCTACCCGAACAAGTCGGAAGAGGAAAGAAGTGGATGAGGAAACACAAACTGCTATTATAAGAGTTCATTGAATCATTCATAATTACATTTCAAATTTAGGATACAGTAACTAACTCAATTTTAAATGTTTCTTCTATGCAGGAAGACTTCCAACACCGCCAAGCTGCTGGTGAAACAGAAGAGGAAGCATTTGAGGCCTTATTCGGGAAAGAACAACCAGGTCGGGTGGTATGCGAAATCGCTACTCAGTTTGTGAATTGTTGTTCGAAATTGATTCCCTGGCAATGGCACCAAAAATGGATGCACAGAACCATGGTCTAAACATATCTTCACAACTTCGCATAACTAACCAGCAAGTGCACTGGGTCGTCCAAGTAATAAACCTTACGTGAGTAAGGGTCGATCCCACGGAGATTGTTGGTATGAAGCAAGCTATGGTCACCTTGTAAATCTCAGTCAGGTGGATATAAAATAGTTATGGAGTTTTCGAAATTAATTAATAAGTAAACATAGAATAGGGATAGAAATACTTATGTAGATCATTGGTGAGAATTTCAGATAAGCGTGTAGAGATGCTTTCGTTCCTCTGAATCTCTGCTTTCCTACTGTCTTCATCCAATCAGTCTTACTCCTTTCCATTGCTGGCTTTATGCAAGGGCATCACCGTTGTCAGTGGCTACATCCCCTCCTCTTGTGAAAATGGTCCAAGATGCCCTGTCACGGCACGGCTAATCATCTGAGGTTCCCGATCATGCTGGAATAGGATTCACCCTCCTTTTGCGTCTGTCACTACGCCCAGCACTCGCGAGTTTGAAGCTCGTCACAGTCATTCAATCATTGAATCCTACTCGGAATACCACAGACAAGGTTTAGACTTTTCGGATTCTCTTGAATGCCGCCATCAATCTAGCTTACACCACGAAGATTCCGATTAAGAGATCTAAGAGATACTCATTCAATCTAAGGTAGAACGGAAGTGGTTGTCAGGCACGCATTCATGGGGAATGATGATGATTGTCACGTTCATCACATTCAGGTTAAAGTGCGAATGAATATCTTAGAAGCAGAATAAGTTTAATTGAATAGAAAAACAGTAGTACTTTGTATTAATCTTTGAGGAACAGCAGAGCTCCACACCTTAATCTATGGAGTGTAGAAACTCTACCGTTGAAAATACATAAGTGAAGAAGGTTCAGGCATGGCCAAGAGGCCAGCCCTCAAACGTGATCTAAGATAGCATACAACTGATCAAAGATGTCTAATACAATAGTAAAAAGTCCTATTTAAAATAAACTAGCTACTAGGGTTTACAGAAGTAAGTAATTGATGCATAAATCCACTTCTAGGGCCCACTTGGTGTGTGCTTGGGCTGAGCTTGAATGTTACACGTGCAGAGGCTCTTTCTGGAGTTGAACGCCAGGTTGTAACGTATTTCTGGCGTTCAACTCTGGTTTGTGACTTGTTTCTGGCGTTTAACTCCAGACAGCAGCATCGAACTGGCGTTCAACGCCCTTTTACATCATCTAAACTCGGCCAAAGTATGGACTATTATATATTGCTGCAAAGCCCTGGATGTCTACTTTCCAACGCAATTAGAAGCGCGCCATTTTGAGTTCTGTAGCTCCAGAAAATCCACTTTGAGTGCAGGGAGGTCAGAATCCAACAGCATCAGTAGTCCTTCTTCAACCTCTGAATCTGATTTTTGCTCAAGTCCCTCAATTTCAGCCAGAAAATACCTGAAATCACAGAAAAACACACAAACTCATTATAAAGTCCAGAAATATGAATTTAACATAAAAACTAATGAAAACATCCCTAAAAGTAACTAGATTCTACTAAAAACATACTAAAAACAATGCCAAAAAGCGTATAAATTATCCGCTCATCACAACACCAAACTTAAATTGTTGCTTGTCCCCAAGAAACTGAAAATCAAATAGGATAAAAAGAAGAGAATATACTATAAATTTCAAACTATCAATGAAATATAGCTTCAATCATATGAGCGGGACTTATAGCTTTTTGCCTCTTGAATAGTTTTGGCATCTCACTTTATCCATTGAGGTTCAGAATGATTGGCATCTATAGGAACTCAGAGTTCAGATAGTGTTATTGACTCTCCTAGTTCAGTATGATGATTCTTGAACACAGCTATTTTATGAGTCTTGGCCGTGGCCCTAAGCACTTTGTTTTCCAGTATTACCACCGGATACATAAATGCCACAGACACATAATTGGGTGAACCTTTTCAGATTATGACTCAGCTTTGCTAAAGTCCCCAATTAGAGGTGTCCAGGGTTCTTAAGCACACTCTTCTTTTGATTTGGACCTTGACTTTAACCGCTCAGTCTCAAGTTTTCACTTGACACCTTCACGCCACAAGCACATGGTTAGGGACAGCTTGGTTTAGCCGCTTAGACCAGGATTTTATTCCTTTAGGCCCTCCTATCCACTGATGCTCAAAGCTTTGGGATCCTTTTTATTTGCCCTTGCCTTTTGGTTTTAAGGGTTATTGGCTTTTTGCTCTTGCCTCTTGGTTTTAAGAGCTTTTGGCTTTTTCTGCTTGCTTTTTTTTTTCTAATTTTTTTTCGCCTATTTTTTTTCTTTTTTTTTCTGCAAGCTTTGTTCTTTGCTGCTTTTTCTTGCTTCAAGAATCAGTTTTATGATTTTTTAGATTATCAAATAACATGTTTCCTAGTCATCATTCTTTCAAGAGCCAACATATTTAACATTCTTAAACAACAACTTCAAAAGATATATGCACTGTTCAAGCATACATTCAGAAAACAAGAAGCATTGTCACCACATCAATATAATTAAACTAAGTTCAAGGATAAATTCGAAACTCATGTACTTCTTGTTCTTTTGAATTAAAACAGTTTTTATTTAAGAGAGGTGATGGATTCATAGGACATTCATAACTTTAAGACATAGTTACTAACTACTAATGATCACGCAATAATACACAAACATAGATAAGCACATAACATAGAAAACGAAAAACAGAAGAAACAGGAACAAGGAATGAATCCACCTTAGTGATGGTGGCATTTCCTTCTTGAGGAACCAATGATGTCCTTGAGCTCTTCTATGTCTCTTCCTTGTCTTTATTGCTCCTCCCTCATTGCTTTTTGATCTTCTCTAATTTCATGAAGGATGATGGAGTGCTCTTGATGTTCCACCCTTAATTGTCCCATGTTGGAGCTTAGTTCTCCTAGGGAGGTGTTGATTTGCTCCCAATAGTTTTGTGGAGGAAAATGCATTTGAGGCATCTCCGGGATCTCATGGTGATGAGCTTCATGCGCCTCTTGAGCTCCATGAATGGGCTCTCTTGCTTGCTCCATCTTCTTCTTAGTGATGGGCTTGTCCTCTTTAATGAGGATATCTCCCTCTATGTCAATCCCAGCCGAATTGTATAGGTGGCAAATGAGGTGAGGAAAGGCTAACCTTGCAATAGTGGAGGACTTGTCAGCCACCTTGTAGAGTTCTTGAGGTATAATCTCATGAACTTCCACCTCTTCTCCAATCATGATGCTATGGATCATGATGGCCCGGTCTATAGTAACTTCAGACCGGTTGCTAGTGGGAATGATTGAGCATTGAATGAACTCCAACCATCCTCTAGCTACAGGCTTAAGGTCCAGTCTTCTTAGTTGAACCGGTTTGCCTTTTGAGTCAATCTTCCATTGAGCTCCTTCTACACATATGTCCATGAGGACTTGGTCCAACCTTTAATCAAAGTTGGCTCTCCTTGTGTAGGGGCGTGCGTTCTCTTCTATGTTTGGCAAGTTGAACGCCAACCTCACATTTTCCGGACTAAAATCTAAGTATTTTCCCCGAACCATGGT
Organism: Arachis hypogaea; assembly: GCF_003086295.3. Taxonomy (NCBI): domain Eukaryota; kingdom Viridiplantae; phylum Streptophyta; class Magnoliopsida; order Fabales; family Fabaceae; genus Arachis; species Arachis hypogaea. The sequence goes on along the minus strand of NC_092048.1, from coordinate 92,222,175 downwards.
GAGATAATTCTTTGGGTTCGGGTTCTTACTTTGATCATGGTTCCTAGTCATCCATGCATTAGCATAGAACTCTTGAACTATTAGGATGCCGACTTGTTGGATGGGGTTTGTTAGAACTTCCCAACCTCTTCTTTGAATTTCATGTCGGATCTCCGGATACTCATTTCTTTTGAGTTTGAAAGGGACCTCGGGGATCACCTTCTTCTTGGCCACAACATCATAGAAGTGGTCTTGATGGGCTTTGGAGATGAACCTTTCCATCTCCCATGACTCGGAGGTGGAAGCTTTTGTCTTCCCTTTCCCTTTTCTAGAGGATTCTCCGGTCTTAGGTGCCATCAATGGTAATGGAAAAATAAAAAGCTTATGCTTTTACCACACCAAACTTAGAATTTTGCTCGCCCTCGAGCAAGAGAAGAAAGAATAGATGAAGAAGAAGAAGAAGTGGAGGAGAGGGAGAAGGGGTTGTGTTCCGGCCAAGAAGAGAAGAGAGGGTTGTGTTGTGTGAAAATGAGGAAGAATGGAGGGTTATATATAGGGATGGGAGGGGGGTGAAGGTTCGGCCATTTAGGGTGGGTTTGGGTGGGAAATTGATTTTGAATTTTGAAGGTAGGTGGAGTTTATGAGGTAGGTTTATGGGGAAGAGTGGATGGATGTGAGTGGTGAAGAGGTGATGGGGAAGAGAGATTGAGGTGATTGGTGAAGGGTTTTGGGGAAGAGTGTTTATGGGATTGTGTGAAAGAGGGGTGAGAAGAGGTGAGTGGAGGTAGGTGGGGATCCTGTGGGGTCCACAGATCCTGAGGTGATCCTGTGGGGTCCACAGATCCTGAGGTGTTCAAGGATTTACAACCTTGCACCAAATTAGGTATGTAAAATGCCCTTGCACACAACTCTGGGCGTTCAGCGCCAGGTTGGTGCTTGTTCTGGGCGTTGAACGCCCATTTGTAGCCTATTTCTGGCGTTGAACGCCAGAACCATGCTTGTTCTGGGCGTTCAGCGCCAGCTCTCCTCCAGGGTGCACTTCTGGCATTCAAACGCCCAGATGCTGCCCTTTTCTGGCGTTCAGCGCCAGAACCATGCTCTGTTCTGGCGTTGAATGCCCAAAACATGCTTCTTACTGGCGTTTAAACGCCAGTAAGGTCTTCCTCCAGGGTGTGATTTTTCTTCTGCTGTTTTTGATTCCGTTTTCAATTTTTATATTTATTTTGTGACTCCACATGATCATGAACCTAATAAAACATGAAAAACAAAAATAAAATTAGATAAATAAACATTGGGTTGCCTCCCAACAAGCGCTTCTTTAATGTCAATAGCTTGACAGTGGGCTCACATGGAGCCTCACAGATGTGCAGAGCTTTGTTGAGACCTCCCAACACCAAACTTAGAGTTTGGATATGGGGGTTTGACACCAAACTTAGAGTTTGGTTGTGGCCTCCCAACACCAAACTTAGAGTTTGACTGTGGGGGCTTTGTGTGACTCTGCTTTGAGAGAAGCTTTTTATGCTTCCTCTCCATGGATGCAGAGAGAGATCCTTGAGTTGTAAACACAAGGTTATCCTCATTTATTTGAAGAATCAATTCTCCTCTGTCCACATCAATCACAGCTCTTGCTGTGGCTAGGAAAGGTCTTCCTAGGATGATGGATTCATCCTCATCCTTTCCAGTATCTAGGACTATGAAATCAGTAGGGATGTAAAGGCCTTCAACCTTTACTAACACGTCCTCTACTTGTCCATGACCTGTTTTCTTGAATTGTCTGCCATCTCTAATGAGATTTTAGCAGCTTGCACCCCATAGATTCCCAGTTTCTCTATTACAGAGAGGGGCATGAGGTTTATCCCTGAACCAAGGTCACACAGAGCCTTAAAGATCATGGTGCCTATAGTACAAGGTATTATAAACTTTCCAGGATCCTGTCTCTTCTGAGGCAATGTCAGTTGATCCAGATCACTTTGTTCATTGGTGAACAAGGGAGGTTCATCTTCCCAAGTCTCAATACCAAATAATTTGGCATTTAGCTTCATGATTACACCAAGGAACTTGGCAGCTTGCTCTTCAGTAACATCCTCATTCTCTTCAGAAGATGAATACTCATCAGAGCTCATGAATGGTATAAGGAGGTTCAATGGAATCTCTATTGTCTCTAGATGAGCCTCAGAGTCCTTTGGTTCCTCAGAGGGAAGCTCCTTATTGATCACTGGACGTCCCAGGAGGTCTTCCTCCTTGGGATTCACGTCCTCTCCTTCCCTTACAGGTTCGGCCACGGTGCTTATGTCAATGGCCTTGCACTCTCCTTTTGGATTCTCTTCTGTATTGCTTGGGAGAGTACTAGGAGGGATTTCAGTGATCATTTTACTCAGCTGACCCACTTGTGCTTCCAAATTTCTAATGGAGGACCTTGTTTCATTCATAAAACTTACAGTAGCCTTAGATAGATCAGAGACTAAGTTTGCTAAATTGGAGGTATTTTGTTCAGAGTTCTCTGTCTATTGCTGAGTGGATGATGGAAAAGGTTTATTATTGTTAAACCTGTTTCTTCCACCATTATTAAAGCCTTGTTGAGGCCTTTGATCCTTCCATGAGAGATTTGAATGATTTCTCCATGATGGATTATAGGTGTTTCCATATGGTTCACCCATGTAATTCACCTCTGCTATTGCAGGGTTTTCAGGATCATAAGCTTCTTCTTCAGAAGATGCCTCTTGAGTACTGTTGGATGCAGCTTGCATTCCATTCATACTCTGAGAAATCATATTGACTTGCTGAGTCAATATTTTATTCTAAGCCAATATGGCATTCAGAGTATCAACTTCAAGAACTCCCTTCTTCTGAGGCGTCCTATTACTCACAGGATTCCTCTCAGAAGTGTACATGAACTGGTTATTAGCAACCATGTCAATGAGTTCTTGAGCTTCTGTAGGCGTTTTCTTTAGGTGAATGGATCCACCTGCAGAAGTATCCAATGACATCTTTGATAGCTCAGATAAACCATCATAGAATATATCCAGGATGGTCCATTCTGAAAGCATGTCAGAAGGACACTTTTTGGTCAGCTGTTTGTATCTTTCCCAAGCTTCATATAGGGATTCACCTTCTTTCTGTCTGAAGGTTTGAACATCCACTCTGAGCTTGCTCAGCTTTTGAGGAGGAAAGAACTTGGCTAAGAAAGCCGTGACAAGCTTATCCCAAGAGTTCAGGCTGTCTTTGGGTTGAGAGTCCAACCATATTCTAGCTCTGTCTCTTACAGCAAAAGGGAAAAGCATTAGCCTGTAGACTTCAAGATCTACTCCATTAGTCTTAATAGTATCACATATCTGCAAGAATTCAGTTAAGAACTGAAAAGGATCTTCAGATGGAAGTCCATAAAACTTGCAGTTCTGCTGCATCAGAGAAACTAGCTGAGGTTTTAGCTCAAAATTGTTTGCTCCAATGGTAGGAATGGAGATGCTTCTTCCATGTAAATTGGAATTTGGTGCAGTAAAGTCACCAAGCATCCTCCTTGCATTATTATTATTTTCGGCTGCCATCTCCTCTTCCTGTTCGAAAATTTCTGAAAGGTTATCTCTGGATTGTAATTTAGCTTCTCTTAGTTTCCTCTTCAGAGTCCTTTCAGGTTCTGGATCTGCTTCAACAAGAATATTATTGTCCTTGCTCCTGCTCATATGACAAAGAAGAGGGCACAGAAAAAATAATAATAATAATAATAGGGATCCTTTATACCACAGTATAGACGTCCCTGTGTGAGTGGAAGAAATGAAGGGGACAAAGAATGTAATGTAAGGAAAGAAGCACAAGGGTGAGGAGAGCAAAGATGTGAGATGAGGAGATGTGTTAGTAGATGAATAAATAATTAGAAGGAGATGAGGGAGAGGGATTTTCAAAAATTAATTTTTTTTTTGAAAAAGGGTTAGTGATTTTTGAAAATAGTTTTTGAAAAAGGTTAGTAATTTTTGAAATTTTAAAATCAAAAGTTAAAATAATTGGTTAATTAAAAAGAATTTTTGAAAAAGAGGGAAGATATTTTCAAAAATAAGAGAGAGAGAGTTAGTTAGGTAGTTTTGAAAAAGATAAGAAACAAACAAAAAGTTAGTTAGTTAGT